>NW_022994050.1:0-3042 GCF_012275295.1 Melopsittacus undulatus | reverse complement strand
CCTCCCCATTTTCCCCACCTTATCATCCCCATAGCTTTCATTTTGATTGTTTCTTGCCTGTGAATGCCCCTTATAGTATTTCTCATTGATTAGTGTGCCACTTGTTTGTGTGAGATGACTCATCAACCAAGCCTCCACTGCTGGCTTTCGCTAACAAGTGCTTTTAAGCTCTAGCAGTTTTTCTTTTTTTAGCCAGTTTTTTCTTCCACAGCAGAGAACTCAGTGAGGCTGAAATAAGAAAGTGCTGACAATGATGTCAGAACTTCAACCAAGGCCCTAGGATAAGGTAGTTCAAATAGTCAAGTGAGATATGGTTTTCATTTCCAAAGTACAGTTCCCTGTTCTTCAGCTGAGACGATAATTATTGAACAACCCTTCAGGTTCACCCACATTCTGTGCTCTCATGTTTCTTATTTGTTTTTTCTCTCAATTTGATGAGAGCCTGACTTTTTCAGCTAATGATGTGATGGAGGTGGTGATAGAGGATTAGCACATGGATTTCAGTGAAGTGCTTTGTTCTGACACTAAAATATATTTAGGTGTGCTCAGCAGCCCAAGGGATTGACAGCGTGATACAAAGCCTTATACTTCTATGTGGTCAATTCACAGCCATTCCAGGTTAATAAGTAATGAGAGCCACTACTCCTGCATGGCTGCTTGTCAGATGATATGAAATGGCTTGGGGTTTTTACACATTAGCCTCTTGTGGATGGGTTTAGAAAAAACAAATCAAGATAGCTGATGTAATTTCACTGACTGCAGTACCAGGGAAACCCATGTGTAAACTGCCAAGGCATCTCCAATTGTTCTTGTCCATGGATACTGGTTCTCACTGTATTTTGGAAACATAATTACAAACTTTGGGCAAGAAAGGTGAAAGGTCATTCCAGTTTCCAGCACTAATTACAACATATCTTCCAGCCTAAGCTCCCCAAAAAAATGCTTTTCTTTTACTTTAAATCTACAAAAGTATCGCATTCTTCATTAACAGACCTCACAGCATTTAGCAAACACACAGGACTCTATCAGTGACATCAGAAAAATAAGAAATTAAAAATAAATATTTTCACATAAATATAAAACAAACACAGGGTTTCCCAGATGAGCTGTGATGCAGTCTGAGATCTCAGCTACGAGGTGAGCTGCCATGCCTCTGTGAAGATTGCAGAAATTCCTTTTCTTCTCACTTTTCTTGATGAGAAAAGTCTCACCAAGCTCACACTTCCTTGCCATACCTCAGTATTAGCTCATCTGCTTAGGTGAGAGCAAATGACATGCATCTCTCTAGGCCAGAGACTTGAGTCTGTCCCAGAGGAGGACAGTCTTCCAGAGATAACAGTCTTTGCTTTTTTAGATTCCACTTGAACAAAATAGAGGAAAAAGAAGCAGTCCCCAACAGATGTAGAACCAGGCACAAAAAAGAACCACCAGCTGCTTGCAGCTCCACTCTAAAAGTGTAACTGGACAAGGTGGAAAAGAAGGGAAAGAGCACTGATGGAGTTTTTTATTTATGTTTACCTTCCAGGGTCTGACATTCTGACTTTCAATCAGCTTATCATCATCATCATGGTATTTCTTGTCCATGTCAAGTACCTTTTTTTTAATTGTTTTAACAAGCCTGGCCTGTTATTTCCCAGGAGGCCAGAGCTCAAGCTCTAGAAGTCAAGATTTAAGCAAGTTTTCAGCCTTTCAAATGTAAAACCAAAGAATATTACACTGCTTTTTGCAGCCTGAGTGTGAATTAAGCTTTCTGTTCGTCTAGACACCGCAGTACTTTGTTCAGACTTGTGCTAGGAACCTTTAAGATCTCAAAGCCAGCAAACCAGATTAGTACTTGCATGGAGAACTACATGAAAGCCTGAGTAACTCAGCTACAAGTGCAGCAAATCAGCTGAAAATAAACTTGGTTCGTCTTCCTTTCCTGGCTTAACAATGTGTTCTGCAGGTTCACTCCTCAACACTATTCTCTGTGTTTCCAAGAGAATTAAAAGAGTTTACTTAAAAAAAAATCATACTAAAATCTAATCCAAAGAAAAGATCAGCCCTGCCCTCAGACAGGTTTATCTCAAGGTATTTTTATAGCGTGCCATAATCTCACTATTATTTAGAGTTTGCAAAGTGACAGTGCAGACAACAACTGACAACTGTTCATCCCTTCCTAAGGGTATGTTTTATGGGGTAACAATAAGATAGAGTGATTCATAGGTAAATGATGATCCAATATCTAAGAGTCACAGAAAAGATATTGGAAGAGGAGATTTCTCATATTCCCTCAATTCAGTCACAGCAAAGCTGCATCATGTCAGCATTGGTAGTAAAACATACCTCCCTGTTACAGATTTGCCAAGGAAAAGGAGCATTCTTGCTTCCCAGATCCATGCGGGGGGATGGGGGGGTGGGGGAGAATGATTCTTCTGCCAAGTTACACAGGCCCATAGATTCTCCTTCCAGAAAGCAGGGTAAACCAAACAATTTCTTTTTAACAGCACTCTGCCATTGTCTCAGTCTACATTAGGAGGGGATGCTGGTGTTTACTAGTTTCAAGTGCTCAAGATGCAAAGTATTTCATTTCAAAGTGGATGTCACCTCTTTGGTATCCATCGCAAGTTGGCTTTGTGTCCACAGACCTTTTTTCTCTTACAATCAGCTTGCAAAGTAATAACTGCATCAACTGGCAGACTAATATAGATATGCTTTTTTTTTCTTTATTTTTTGTCACAACCATCCTTTGTTCATCCTCCACCTTCATGCAATACATTTTTGAGAGACGGACTGAAAAAGACAGCAGATGAGACAGTTTTCTGCAAAAAAAGGCTTCTTAATGAAATGAGTAAAAGAGACAGAGGTTGGGAAAATAGTCATGCCACTGCTCTTATATCTGGGTGGGAGAGGTTTTTTCAGACAGGGAGGGTGTAAGCCATGGCAGTAATTCATGCACACAGATAGCTTTGAACAATCTCAGAATGCAGAGAAATGTGGCCATGTTAACGTGTGCTCACTCAAAGCAAATACACCAATAGTTCCTCATATTCAGTGAATCAG
>NW_022994049.1:0-3049 GCF_012275295.1 Melopsittacus undulatus | reverse complement strand
AAGCTGAGTTATAGCAGTCAGAAGTAAGGATTATCTTCATAAAGAACTTAGATTTTGCTTTTAGCATCATAATCATGTCCAAATCTAAAATTGATATAATTGACTATTAATTAATTCCCTTGATATTTTCATTAGCACATCCAGCAACAAGTCTTCTGTTTGGCACTCTGAATTATTCAGGAAGTACTCAGATTTGCTATAATGAAGGCGTTACTGCCTGATACTATGCTGGCTAATAAAGTTAAAATGCAAGCATGCTTTTATTTTTCTATTCTGATTGGACAATCAAAGATTTCCCTTAATATGTGAAATGAAATTTCAGAGCTGCATAAAAAAATGTCAAGAGAAACACCCCAAAATATTTTTGTGAAAATCCAACTCTACTTTCAATAATTGTAGCTTACACTTAAATCCTACAAACCACATGAGAAGGGTTGCTGTGGATGGCATCTAAATCTGTTATGAAGGCTCCTTTGGTCTCTGGAGTTTACATTGCCTCTCAGCACCTCCAGATCTCAAAGTGTTTGCAGCAGTCTAACTGCTAAATGATGAGCAGAGATTTACTAATAGTATTGCCATTGCTAGCTGTCCCTTCATTAGCAACATGACCAAGATACTCCCAAAATACTTCAAAAATCCCTGGCAAATGTTGGTGTCCTTACCCAGGTAAATCCCTCTGATCTCCAATGTGATTTGCCAGGGGAAAGACTTCAGGATTAACCCGATCAAAGGAAAGTTAGGAGTGCTCTTTGCAGAAAGCTGTGGTTTCATGATTGTGTCAAGAGCCAAGACATGCTGGTAGGGCATATTCCAACTCAGCAGCTTTGTGACTTTTTTAACACACTTTTTTTCTTGTAAGGTACTAAGTGGCAGAAATCCATAAATCTTGCCATTCCAAAAGAAAAAGCTTGAGGGGACTGGGTGGTACATTTGATGATGCACTGTCCTTAATGCACTAGCCTTTTCCTAGGGATTTGGTTTTGAATTTAGTGCAGAGAATGAACTGTTTCCTCAGCTGATGGCAGTAAAAGTTTATCAGCAAAGGATGGTTTTACCTTTCAGATCTCTGACATGATCCTACTCTGTACAGATGCTTCATTGCCACTCACAAAACCAATAAAAGCACTACAGAGGCAATTGAATGTTGTTCTTTTCTTTACTCTTTTTTTTTAACCAGAATGCAACTATCCCTAATTAATTTAATATTGTCACTTGGACACCATCTCCCATATGACAACCTCAAAAGAATTTACAAAGATTAATGACACCCCATTATATCAACGAGCAGAAAAGATAAAAATTAGTTCACCCATCACTGAAAACACACTCTCTTCTGGGGTGAACATGACAGCTACTTAACAGTGTATAACATGGAGGAGTAGGGTTCTTGGAGAATCAAAGAACCCACCACCTACTTCAAGTGAAATATTGGTCCTACAACAATGAATTGTTCTGCTCAGGAGCTGTCACCAAATGGGTATGCTCTTCCCAAGCCTCCTATGGAATCCTACAGCTGCAAGAAGACATTGCACAGTTCTAAGGAGGAAAGTAGAGGGATGTTTTGCTGATACTCTTAGTTAAGAAACTATAGCACCACACGTTACCATGAGGAGGAGCATGGGGTAGACTTACATTTCTTCTTAGAAACAGGAGTGAAAGATCATGAGACCTTCAAACACTGGAATTCACATTGTCCTGGTGAGCACTGGACCACAAGCACTGAAGTCACAACACTTTACCAAAAATCTCAAGGGAGGAGTTAAGGAGTTTGCCATTGTCCCCCATTCTTGTCTAGCCCTTCAGAACAAAAGAGTTCTCTTACAATGGGGAACTGCCTTGTTACTAACACAGAAGGGTTTATGCCTGTTGAGGCAAGCTGGTGCCTACTGTGAGCAGGCAAAAGCCTCAGTGCCCCATAGCACCTAGTGCCACAGTGAACCTGAGAGGGCAGCAGCAACATTATGTTCTTCCTTCCCTCCTAATGACTCAGGGAATGATGTAATCAAAAACAAGAGTCTATCTTGGCAGCTGCAGGGGAAGGAAGGGTGGCAACCGTGTGACAGTGGAGGCTGGATGAGCTTCACTGGCAGCCCCCACCATTGCTGCCAGCCTGCTGGGTGGGAGAGAAGTAGCTCTGGGGCCACCATGTGCCCCCATAGCAGTACATGTGACAGCACATGAAGTACATCTGCCTGAGGTGACTACTCATTGTACAGCTGAGATGTGAAGCCCACCTTCCACTAGCTTCACAGCCACCCCACCAGTGCAAACTGAAAACCTGCCTTCTCAGTTGTAGTTACTGATATAGGTGCTGTATTTTGAAGGGTAAAACCCCTTTCATGCAACAGTTAAAGAAAGGCTTCTGCAATACACACTGTACAGCTTTATCAGTTAATTTGAACTTGCTGGGTGAAACAAAACAAGCCACATTTTTAGATTTGATCCTCAGAGTCATAAAATATTAATCAGACACATGCTCAGTATTTTTTTTTAATCCAACTGTCTCCAGAATGCTTACTGGACAATTTACAAAGAGAGGTTAGAAAATAGTAAAGGGATATGTATAAATTATGGTTCTAGTATTGCAGGGCCAAGTGAAGTAAATTATATAATGCAAACATTTTGTGGATTTGTTTAGTTATTTGCAAGTACAATTAATCTGCAAGTACAATTAAATCATAGTGCAGTAGATGGGGGGTTATAAATGGGAATGCTCATAATGAGTTCTTTCAGAACACTCAGAATTCTTTCACAAATTATGGATATGCTTCCAGGTTGTTTAGACCCACTTGCTGAATAGATGTCTGTACACAGCTGTGTCCCATACAAAAACTTGTGAACAACAGCTGGCAATTAGCTATCAATGAAATTACCCTTAGCTTAGGACCGAAGACAAGACCTTCATACTTTGGCTTCCCCATGGGAAGCTCTTCCTTAGCCCTGCTCATGAGAACTCTGTGTAGCTTTGTGCGGTACAGAGGAGCAGAACAAGCACAGGGAAATCTTCATGGGGTCTGGGTGGTAGCAGATCTCATTGAAGAATTACTTT
>NW_022994048.1:0-3060 GCF_012275295.1 Melopsittacus undulatus | reverse complement strand
AAAAACTATAATTAGACTCCCCACAAAAAAAAAAGAATCCCTAGTTTTTATTGAGAAAAAATAGAACGTAAATTGAATAGCTAAGTTCTGAGAGGACATCCTTGCTAGCTTAAACAACACAACACACATATAGGTAATTTTCATGCCGAGTACACAGTTACTGAAGTGCAATGGTATTTTCAAGCATTCGCCTCCATGAAAAAAAAAGGTAAAACATGTTAAGCTTAGGGGAAGTAAACGATGAATCTACCACTGGGTCACTAAAAACACGTATGAGAAGATACCACGGCAACAGGCAGATTTTACAGGTCATAGCATCCAGTCACATCATTTTGCATTTGCATTTCTAAGAGCATGCTACACCACTTTAAATCATCCCTTTCCTACAGCATAAGAGAGCAACATTTTAATATTCTGCTTCTCCAGCAGAGAAGTCAGGAGGCACACTGTGAGCAGATAGTACACACCACTCGTGCCCCTTCAGGCTGATCAGCCCGCCCCCGCTCCAGCTCGACACCACAGGACCCAGTCGGCTGAGCTATCTCAGGCAGCTCAACGGAAAACTGTTTGCAGCTGCACCTCCAACAAGTCAACAAGGAATGGCTAGATTAATAAATGCTTTCTATGCCTAAAGATAATAAAAAATGTAAGATAATATGAATCAGAACACAACACAAAACTGTGGATAAGCAATGTGCCTTCCTAGCCTCCAGAAAATATTTGCTAGATACTTTTATGGTATTAGAAGACACCTTAAGAAACGATGAACTAATGTGTTTTTTGAATTACAGCAGTTTCACTTCAAAAACACATCAACTCCAGCCAACGTACTAGCAAGATGAAGCTATGTATCTTTAGGAAAAAACCCACCTCCTTTCTCTCTTAGGGTCTCTTCAAGCTGTGACCTGTCCTGAAATGATAATATGGCCTCCTGTTTAATGAAAAGTCTATCTGCAGTCCATTGCATGTACAGAAGTTACTGGCATTATAATCTTTGGTTCACCTCCACATCTAAAGAGAAAGTTCTAAACTCCCTTAAGTCCCCTGGGCAATTAAGTTTTCTATGCTGCTGGGTTTTTGTTTTATGAGCATTCATATAGTTCTGGTTTCACTAGTTAAACTTGCAGCTAGTTTCACTGACATTATACTGAATATATTTCTAGTCATTTTCAGGGCTATGGAGCAAGATACTCAAGAACATGCTGAGGATCCATTCCTATTCTGATATTTGTAAACTAAATTTACATACAAATTTAAATTACATACAAATTTAACTGTCAGGGCAAAGAACCAAAACACAACTGTAGCTCACACAGGGGCAAGGTGGGGAAGGGGAAGGACTTCCATCTTCTGTAAACTGACTGTTTTTTCTTTTTTATGCAAAACTTTTTACTTCCAGGAGTAAACATTATTTACGTGTCATTCCTTTGCACAATACTCAAAGTGTTCCAGTCCAAACTTTCAGTTTATGTTTTAGATTCTTAAAATGTTATCATAGAATCATAGAATAGTTAGGGTTGAAAAGGACCTTAAGATCATCCAGTTCCAACCCCCCTGCCATGGGCAGGGACACCTCACACTAAACCGTATCACCCAAGGCTTCATCCAACCTGGTCTTGCACACTGCCAGGGATGGAGCATTCACAACCTTCCTGGGCAACCCATTCCAGTGCCTCACCACCCTAACAGTAGAGAATTTCTTCCTTATATCCAATCTAAACTTCCCCTGTTTAGTTTCAACCCGTTACCCCTTGTCCTATCACTGCAGTCCCCAATGAAGAGTCCCCCTCCTAGCATCCCTGTAGGCCCCTTCAGATACTGCAGAGGCTGCTCTGAGTCTCCATTCAGCCTTCTCTTCTCCAGGCTGAACAGCCCCAACTTTCTAAGCCTGTCTTCATATGGGAGGTGCTCCAGTCCCTGATCACCCTTGTGACCCTCCTCTGGACTTGCTCCAACTGTTCCATGTCCTTTTTCTGTGTTGAGACACCCAGAACTGTGCACAATGCTCCAAGTGAGGTCCATGAGAGCAGAGTAGAGGGGCAGGATCACCTCCTTTGGACCTGCTGGTCACGCTCCTTTTGATGCAGCCCAAGATACGGTTGCTTTCTGGGCTGGAAGCGCACACTGCCTTCTCACACAAGTCAACTTTTTTTCTAATTGTAATTTCAGTTCAGCTAAAAAAAAAAAAACCTCACAAAAAAAACCAGAAAAAAAACCCCACCATGGAACCGCCCATGGCATATCCAGCTGTCATCACAAACCACAAAGTTAACCATCCAAAGCTAAACAGTGGTTCACTTCCAACAGCCACAATGGCACAATGCTGAAAGGTTTACTTTGTTACCTCTTGTATTTACTTCTACTTTTGCATTACTCTTCTTACGCCTTACATTAAGAACACAGTAACAAAGAAAAAAAAAGGGTTTAGAGTTACATCAGGCCTGCAACTGTAGAAGGCTCCTGTGCATGAAGATGTGAAGGAAACGTCTGATCTGAAATTCCATCAATTTTCAAGTTAATTTTTTTTAAATATACTGTAGCCTCTATTTCCCTTTTATATACAGTTGGACTGTCTAACCTATACTATACTGATCCTGTAGTATGAAAAACTCATTTTTTATTTATTAAATTTATCAAATTTGTTTTAAAACTAAATTAAAAAATTTTATTAAATAAAAATTTATTAATTTTTAAAACTAAAGTTATTAAAAAAGGGGTTTTTTTTGTTACCCAGTTGAAGGGAAGGAGGGAAGGCAGGGAAGGCACCCAAACAACACTGGGAGCGCTCTGCACACTAGTAGAAAAGTAACCACAGGTAAGTAAGTACACACAGAAGCTGCTGGATCTTGCACATACATCCAGTATAATCAACACTTCATGCTAATTACCAGCCACCTCCTAAAAAAATTTTGCCAATGAAGAAACTGCAGTTTATTTTATCTTTTAACCATGATCTACAAAAACATGTAAGTGTTCTGACTTTCACAGAGGTTGGTCTCTAATCCCAGGCACATGGGAACAGTCCTGCAAAAGACAACTGAAGCATTTTGGGATAGTTTC
>NW_022994047.1:0-3071 GCF_012275295.1 Melopsittacus undulatus | reverse complement strand
ATTCCAGAGTAAAAATAGAGGTATAGGAACTTCTGGAATCACAACTTCCTCTACATTATGCTTGTCTTTTGCCAAACATTTCAATACAATACGTGGAGACTTCTTCAGATAGGGAACCACCTGCAGGTAGAAGTCACCAGGTTTCAAGATTCGCCAGTCAATGGAAGCCAGCTGGACTACAATCTTCTCATGGATACAGAGGGGCCAGCCCTCGTGGCGAAACAGCAAGCCACAGTACTGAACCTATGGAGAAAAGAAAGAGTTTCAGTATCAGGAAAAGCTCAAGCTGTTGGACAAGAGAGATCAATGCTTCTCTTTCACACCTGTAGCAATACAACAGTTGAATTTAGGGTCTTTGGTCATTTGTGTAGGGGAGTTCTCCACTCTGAGGTCTTCTCTTTAAAAAGCAGAAACAAGAAAAGCTACCAACACAAGTCAGCATCATCTCAGAATCTGAAGAAGAACCAATGAGCTGCCAGAAGTTTCAGTCGGTTTTAAAGTGATTCAGCACAGAAAGGCAGAGGTCCTAAGGCCCAGAACCCCAGCATAATCAGGAGATCCCACCTCCAAAGCTGAAGGCAGGAGACTCTGTCTCTGCCCCATTTGTGATTCATTTGGACCAACTGGACTGACCAAGAGAGAGAAAATCCACCACCAACCGCATCCCTAACCAGTGCCCATTACAGAAACACAGGCAAGAGCAGTCTGCTTACAATGCATGGACAAACCCATTGTCCACAACTAAAGACCACACACAGCCTTAGCAGAGGTGGCAAATAACACCCATCAATTCCAGAACATCCACAGTCAGCTCTAGGTTGCACCAGGTACACTCAATACAGACACCACCAGATGAAGCCTACAGATTGCAGAAACCTCACTGCACAGGATGCCATTAGTCAGCCTGGCACTATGAAATGTGTTTCCCCTGGTGAAAGCAGTGGTGGGTCTTCACCTCCCTTCCAGCAGACTAATGAAAAGCTTTGCTGATGAAGGAAAGCAGAATGGAAATGCCGAGGTCTGTCTGAGGACTGTTATTATTCACCTCATGTGCTCTGCTGGAGTGTGCAGCATGTTCCACCTAATTTTGGTGAGCCAAATTAAGAGCATGGAGCCAGGTAAAACCTCACTCATCTTGTGCTATGAAAGCCCACATGAGATGCATGAGACACAGTTACACAAGATACAGCAGCAAGGGATGGCCACAACCTACCAGAAAACAAACGAGATACTGCAGAGCAAGACAATCGGAGAAATGAAGCAGCAAGTGAGGAAAGCACAGCAAAAACCACAGAGACAAGAAGGCAGCAAGCCCCTCAGCAAGCTGTGAGGAGCTGCAACTTCACATACAGGGATTTCCTCCTTTCAAAAACATAGTAGCACACATGGACCAAGTTTCACACAATCCCAGTCAAGTAGAATTAAGTTTCATGGCTGAACTGACTTGGCTCAATTATTTACAGTTTTATTGGTAATTTAAAAAAAAAAAAAAACAAAAAACAAATCACTGCTTTTGAACTTGATTCTGTGATGGGTAAAGTAAAGATTTCAATTAAGCCAATGACATAATCATGAAAACTCAGGATTTATTTTCATCTTTCTCTGTCATGACAAGGGCTTAAACAGGATTCACCTGTAACCAGATGCAATTCCTTAATTAGAAAGCTGTCATCTGAAAGCCCAAAGGACACTGGCAGCATCAGACTTCAGCCATTTTATCTTGTTTCTCTACATGGCACAAATAGAAGTCTTGACAGACAGAGCAATCTATAAAAATACAATTGAAGAACAGACAGATGTGGGGAAAAAAAAACCCCCAACCTTTAAATCAAATATTGTAGTTATATAGCAGAGAAACCACCCAGAACTGGAAGGAACCTCCTGGGTCCTCACACACCTTGAAACAACAGGTAATGGCATCAAGTAATCTCTTCCTATATTCATCCAAGGTTTACTTTCCTCAGCCAGCAAGTTTTTAATCCTCATTGCACCTGCTGCAAAGTACCTTCAGAGGCTTAGAAGCCCAAATCATCCTCCCAGATTCAATAACTGCTCCTCCTCAACCCTGGACTTATTCTCTGGATGTGTTCCCACTGCTTAAAATCATTAAGCCATGTTATACAACCTTAGCCCATCTCCCTTGATCTCTCTTCAGCCTGTCTGAAGTGCCTCCCTAGTGAAACCTTTTCCTTTGTTCCACTTTTCCATCATGCAAAGTATTGCTAAGCACCATGTATAAACACACCAATTACTTCCCAGCTGTTCTAGAACGCACCTCTTAAAGCCAATATCCCCACATGTCCGCACATCATGCCCCTATAGTAACCCCATCACCTGCCCACTGTTCTTTCCCCAGCCTGATGAAATGCCAGTTCCCATCAGAAATCCTCCCTGTTGCTTTGTGGAGCCAGGCACGGGCTGACCCCCACAAGTCTACTGTTATAAAAACTGAAGTACCAAGTTTTAGGGCTCCTCTTGTGTAATACAGTTTATCTCCCTCCTCCTATATGTCATTGCTCGTGTCTCCCAAACAGGTTTATTCCCAAATACCTGTTGCATTGCGCACTCTTACTTTTTATGCCAAGTTTATGGCAAGAGTAATGCGTGTCTCATGGACTCTGGCCTCCAACTCAGTTTGCAGTGCAGTACAAACACCCTCCCTTTCATCAGTTTGTTACCCATCTGCAACTACTTGCATAAACCTCTATCCCTTTGGCACAATAATTCATTTTCCGAGGATATGACTCTGTAATAAATCCTTTTGAGAAGAGATGAGACAATGAAACTTTTCTCTCTGGATGCAGCTTATTTTATGGAAAAGCCAGTTCTTGTATTACCATCGCACATGAAAAACATTACCCGGTTTTCATGGTGTCAGTTAATTCATCCCCTTTCTCGGTGGCATGTTACCTCTCGATTTTGTTCTTCTGTATTTTGTTTACATACATATCCTGATTTAAACAGATTCAATGAAAAGTCCCCGTATTACCAGACATTCAAGCATTACATGTTAACCCTTCCATGTTCCAGGATTCCAGCCACTCCCTTTTCTCTGGTACAGTCAAAATCCA
>NW_022994046.1:0-3091 GCF_012275295.1 Melopsittacus undulatus | reverse complement strand
TATATTTACTGGTTGAGCAGTTGTAAGCTGCTCCTTGAGTATTCACTGCTATACATCCAGAAAAAATCAGCTGTTGTCTCCTGTCACACTTAGACCAGATTCCATTAAACTTTCTTCCATTGCCTCCCATAGCATTTCTGGCATAACTTCATGCTTAAAAGCTCTTTTTCTATCACTTCTTCACAGAAGCCTACTCTGTTGAGCTGGCTGCTTTGGTTCCTTATGCCAAACCTGGATCCACAATCTTAAATTCCTCTGCGTCTAAACTGGGGTAATCCAGGTACTCCAAATTTCAATTTAGAGATTTGGAAAGCTTTGGGAGGCTGTAAGCTGCAATTGCAGTTTACTTTAACCATGAAAAAATGGTAGAGAATTTGGGCTAAAAGACAGCTTTATATAAATAACTGCCATTTCCAGAACCTCTGATCCCTGTTTTTCATCATTCAATTTATTTTCTTGAAATATTTTGTAGTTTGATTATTTTTTCCACTTTAATTACATTCATAATCTTTGTCTGATATTTTAGACATTTCTCTTACAGTAATATGGTTCTCCTTGCTCCAAATAATTTGTTTTCACAAAGTTACTTTCCCAAATGACACACTTTAGTCTTGTGTTTGTATAAATTTTATTTAAAGGTTTTAAGGTCTCTAAGAAGACTTTAGCACCAACGTGACTCTACTCTTAATTTAGAAGTGTCTCAAAGTTCAGTTGATTCTCAGGAACTCAGCAGTTGTGGTGCTCTGAAGGAACTGGAAATAGTTTTCCAGAAAAGCTTGTTATTTTTTTGTAAATCACTGTAGACTAACATCTATTATTATGCTGGGAAAGTAAAAATCTGTGTTTTCTATTTTGGTTGATCACTCCAAGTTATTGCTTTCTTACCATCAAATGAACAAGATAGGAGAGACATATATGATAAAGAATTTTTTTTAAATCTGTATTTTTCTTACTTTCTTTTTGCTTATTATGATTTACATTACATCAGTTACATTAGGTAAAAACTTGTCTTCTACCCCAAGAAGCTTATTTGATAGATTTACTATGGACCATGACCAAGTAACCTAACATGACCATAACTGATGTTCACATATGAACTAACTGAAATTCTTCAAGGTTAATGCTACTACATAAAAAAATTTATGCTGCCTTTACCATTTTAATTTTGTCTTTCATTGCTAATCAGTTTTTTAAAATGTTGGGATTTTTTTTTTTAAGTTTATTCTATCTTTCACAGTTTATTTTTCATATTCTCTTCTGTTGGTCTGTATCAAGATTTAATTACACTTACAGCTTTCTACATGGTAAACTGGATTTTTAAGTGGTGTTAAGAAGGCTATTGAATTTTTTCCTTGTTTTTGGAGTGACATACTAAAATAGCTAATGACTCAGCTACTTCATACAGCAGAGCTTCAGAGGTAGCCAAAGATTATTTTTTCAAAATCTTGTTACCAGTTGAGTTGGTCTCTAAATATTAAAATGATGTAGGGAGTCAGGTGGCTGGTGAGGTGTTGTATTCTTCTCTTCTAACTAGTTATTTGCTTCATCATTATTACTATAATTAGTGGTAGCAGTAGTGGATTTATGTTATACCCTAGTTATTAAACTGTCCTTATCTCAACCTGTGGGGGCTTACATTCTTTGGATTCTCCCTTCCTAACTCTCCGGGAGTTGGGGGAGCAAGGGGGGGAGTGATGTGCACAAACACAAACAAACAGTTTGGTTTAAACAACCACAATAAGTCAGATGAACTTCCCTTTACTAATCTGTTACTATAATCAATATAAAGTGAAATCTCAAAGCCACCACCTTCAAAGAGATGCTTGTGAAATACTGCAGAACAACCTTTCATTTCTTCTTTGTGAAAACGGTGAAAGAAACCAAAAAAATGAAGTTAGTTAACATGAAATAAGTGAGAAAAAAATTCATGCCAATAAATGAACTTAATTCACCCCTAAAACCCCATATCTACCATATGTTATCTACTTTGCTATAAGATGGTGGGGGTTTTTGCCATTTAACCTAATTAATTAATTTTTAAAAAGAACACAGATAAAAAACTATTATTCAAGCTGAAGGACACATCTCTTACACTATAAATTAGGAGCACCCTGTTCCATAAGGAGCAGAATGTGGTAAGGGGAGTAATGCTTGACTAAATTACAAGGTTTCTTAGTCATGTTGAGTAGTAATTATCTCTCACATTAAATTCAATAAATATCTTTAAAATGAAATAGTGATTATCATGGAAAATAATAGCACAATCGTGATCTAGACTTTTTAAATAGTTTCCATTGTTTTTTGCATTGTTTGTTTGTTTTCAGAAAGAAAAGTATTTATAAGAAGAACAAGCTAGAATCCATGGTACAAATTAAAAAGGTAATTTTTCACCAACCCTCACTTCTAACTTATAATGATTGGTTTCTTTTACCTAACTAAAAGAAAAGAAGATCTGAAGTGTTGTTTTTTTTTTCAAGAATAAGATCTGCTCAAAGTCTCAAACAATGAATTAATATTTGGTATATGTCTTCATAGGCCCCTGCATTATTTCAAGTAGAACAATAGCTTACTAGTAGGATTAAACCACTGTCTCCTAATTTTCAGTTCAGTTCCACTACTGAATAAATAGCAGAAGGATCTATCCTTTCGCCAGCTATAAAATAATGCTTTGTATTGTCCCCTTAGGTATTACATTTATGGAGAAGAGCAAAGAAAGTCTACAAAGAAAACCTTCAATGGCTTAAAGATTAAACTGAGATTTGCTATTCAAGTTACAAATAAAGCATATTGAAGGAAAGAAATGAATATGCATATAAACATAGGACATTCTTTTGTCTCCTCATGGAAATATTGCCTGCTTCAGCAATGGGATATCTAACTATTATTCAAATCTCATGTACTTATAAAGGAAGAATAAATGGAAAACGATGACAATATTTCATAAAAGTCTGCAATTCCTGCTTATTAAGAAGGAGACTTCTATAGCTAATTAATGTCTACCAGAATAAACCAGGTGCAGGTAATGACATAGGCATGATGACTTTCACAGTTATTTCATAATTATGTTCGGAAAATATATTATTACATTCAT
>NW_022994045.1:0-3093 GCF_012275295.1 Melopsittacus undulatus | reverse complement strand
CAGTCCTGCCCTACACTTGCAAGGATTGACATCGGCACCTGGCAGCTTCTTGGTTCACACTGTTATAAAATCCCAGGTGCCGCAATCCAGAGCTGATAGATCTCCTGCATTCATGGGGCTCCTGAAGATGGGAGTGGCCTCTCTTTCCCTTGGCTCACCTTACTGTCTTTCTTCAACTGACAGCCTTCAATAGATTATTCTGACATGAGGTGTGGCAGGTACTTAAGGACTATGTTTGCCTCTTCAGGAGGCAGTGGAGAGTGTCATTTCTGTTCTCACAGGTTCAGATGGGCTTACTAGTAATTCACACATCCACAACTGAATACGGAAAATATGAATTTCTCTCGCATATAGTTTAGCAGGTGGTGCATGCATCACTACCACTCTTCTGCAGAGATTATTAGCGTTAGGTAGATGGGGTGTTAGACCCCCAAAACAAGTACTTTGACAGCAGTCCAAACTTCCTTTTTTTTCCTGCCTGCAGTTTAGCAGGTCACATTTATTGCCAGCCATAATTTTCCTTCACTGTACTCCATAACCTTTATGAGTCACATTTATAGTAGCTGTGATGTTTTACATAGTACAGTAGTTTCAAAAGAGTCAAGGTATTAAAGCCACTACTGCTATTCCTTACACTAAAATGGGCAGTCTTCTGCCTCAGGCACACTCCTGTGCTGTTTAGTGTCACCAAAAGGCATTTATGCAGCTGTGGAAAGACCTCATCTGGCAGAAAAAAAAATTTAGCTTCCTCACCTAACCCGTAGTTTCTGCCATATCAAAACCACCGTACAGTCGCAGAAATACCTCCTTTGGCTCATAAGAAGGGAGAGTAACTACAGTGCTTATTCTTGCATAAGTAGTTTATGAACTACAGTACAGTGGTGGTATCTGGCGTGTTTGCACCAAGGATTAAGGGTTGTGTTGATACTGTTTTTTTTTTTTTCTCTCAGTGGGTTGTTTTTCTTGGTGGTCATTCTGAAACTTATGGTATCCTTTATTGAAGGCTTTGGCTCAAACTCCTTGTTCTGTTCCTGAGCAAAAAGAATGAAGACGCTTCTTGGATGAGCAATTGATACCAGGGACTGGGATGGTGGTGGTGATGGGTGGGGTAACTCCAAACAACAAAATGGATACAAGTGACAAAGCTAATTTAATGGTATTAGAGGTTTCCTCTTAAGAGCAGCCTTGAGTATCACTGTTTCATCTAGGCTTGCAAGGGATTGCAATGTCTAAAACTTACTCCATGTTAACTAGGCATTCCCATGGATTGGATGTGTCTTTGGAACTTGTGTTTTTCATGAACAACTTGAGATGCCCTTGCTGAGTATATGCATTACTTGGGTAATGCTACCTCTGATAGATATACTGAGGCAGCTGTGCACTACTGTAGGAAACCAGATGCTGGGGGACCACAGCTCCCAGAGATTGCAGGGAGAAGGGGTCCAGTGATGATTTGTATTGCCCAGTTTACTGGTGTGCATAAAGTAGTGGCAACAGATGAGCTGACAGCACAACTTTTGTATATTTATGTTGGAGCTGTGGTTTATCAGCCTTTTCTCATGCTTTGTTACAGACAGAGTGTCGTAATTATGTGCGTGTGTTGCAACAGCTGAACGATACTTTTCTCTATGTGTGTGGAACTAACGGCGTTTCAGCCAACATGTGATTACCTGGTAAGAATGTACATCAGTTTTGACCCAGTAGCAACTGTAACTTACAGCAGCTCATTTAAAACAAGGAGTTAATCTCTATTCCTGAAGACTGTTGCAGTTTCAGTGCTGGTTTGTAATGTTTTGAGCATTTTATTACACTGTTCCACAGTAATGATAGAGGATGGAAACAAAATTGTACTGTTCTTTTTTTCAAAGCACTTACTGAATTATTGATTCACCTTGTTTTAACTGTGATTTTACTTCTTCTTAGCTTTCATAATTCTTTGCATATTGGTGTTAGCATAAAAACAGTTTCTAAAATTGAAATTACATTCTTTGTGACTTCCATCCACTACTGAATGTCCCTGAATTTCTCAGATTCCTGTCTCTACTTGTCTCTGCTCCTGGCTATGCCACAGCTTCATAGTGCTGAACACTTAAGAGTGAAGTCTTGGCACAAATCAACTCCCTTTTCTTGCTGCTGACTCTTGTATCATCAGCCTTACTGTGACTCTTAATTCTGAAATTGGGGAAATCTTGTAATTGTTTGTTCTTTTCTGGCTCCCCTGTGTGCAAGTTGGCCTGCCATCACCTCTGAACATTGCCAGAAGTCATTGCCCTTAGCCTTCAATATCTTCATTACACAGTGTAACTGATCACTTTCCCAGTACTGAGGCTACAGTCATCTTCCTGATCCTCATTCCATTGTTTTTTAAGGGATTTGTAAAGTAGCAGCCAAATTACTCTGTTGCTTTCTGAATTTAATTAAGGACTGTGACCCATCTTGAAAATGGCTGAGTCTAACTCAGAAAGCTGCTTATTTCCAATTTCTAAACTCTCATTTTTGTGCAGGCTAATTCAGTAATTGCTGGCTCTCTCCATATATCAGTACTTCTGCCTTTCATTGTCTGGCTCTTTTGGTGCCCTCTCTTGAGGTCTGTCTGAATTTAATTTTCATTTTCTGTGCTTTTCTGCTTCCACCCACTAATCATAGGATAACATTTCCTCTCTGTCTGCTGGACTCTAAGGATTTTCTGAAAATGCATATGCCTTTTATAAATACTACCAAAAAATGCCTTTGATGCTGGAAGTTGATTATGTGGTCCATTATATAGTGTTAATTCTTTCCAATTACCTTTCTGAGTGAAGTAGCTGAAAGATTAAAGTGCTACAGTTGTTCTGTGTGGTTTTCAACTTATTTTTTTTTCAGAATTTAATTTCATTTGCACTTGGAGGTAAAATGAAGATGGTAAGGGCAGATGTCTTTGATCCTGCTCAAAGCTACACATCTGTTATGGTTGGTAAGTTCAGACTTTAATGCCTCATTGTTATTTATTAAAGTGTTAGATATTTTCACTGTCATTCTCCAGGCTCTCAATATAGAAATGATATTGTGTCCCATGTTGTAAATCTTTACTGTGTACTAGATAGATGCTAAAAT
>NW_022994044.1:0-3096 GCF_012275295.1 Melopsittacus undulatus | reverse complement strand
GAAATCATGTTAGATGTGACAGAGAAGACCTCTTTGTGGTAATGCTTTTTTCTGATGTGTCTGTATGAATCTTTTGCTCTTGGACTGAAAGAAACGTGCTTTCCTGGGAAGGAGGGTATCCTGGTGTCAGCTCAACAGTTATTTTTCTCCTTCCTAGCAGCTATGAAGGGTTGTGTTTTGGGTTAGTCTGAGAACAGTGCTGCTGAACACACTGATATTTTAGTTGTTGCTGAGTAGTGCTTACCCGATCAAAGAACTTTTCAGTCCACATGCTTTTGACCATGAGGAAGGCAACAAGAACCCAGAGGGAGCAGAGACAGGACAGCTGACCCAAACTAGCCAAAGGGGTATTCCAACCCACAGCATGTCATGCCCAGTATATAAACTGGGCGGGAGTTACCCAGCTCAGGTCAGGCTGCGTATCAGTCAGCAGGTGGTGAGCAGTTGTATTGTGCATCACTGCTGTTTCTCTTGTTTTTTTTCCCATTCCCTTTTTAGTTTTATATTTTCTCCCCTTGTTATTTCCCTTACCATTATTATTAGTAGGGTTTTTTATAATACTTTAGCTACTGGACTTTTTATCTCAGTCCATGGCACGTACATTCTTAGGTCTCATCCCTATCCCCACTTGGAGCTGAGGGGAAAGAAGTGGGGGGGAGTGAGCAAGCAGCTAAGTGGTGCTGAGCTACTGACTGGGGCTTAAACCACAGCAGAGGGTTAAAACCTTTAACGTTTGACAGTGATGTCAAACAGGTGGGTTTTTTGTGTGGTACTCAGTAATGTTAGTTAAGTTTGTGAAATACAGTTTCTCAGTGGTGTCAACTGTCAGTGCAAGAGTGTGGCAGTGTTAGTGGTTAGTAACATTGTTCTGCTGACAGTAGTAATAGTATTTATGTAATTAACAATATCCAGATCTGTGCGTTAAAAAGGGTAATTTGGTTATTTAGCTTCAGTATATAAACCCAGCTTTTTATAACCATAGAGCCATCTGGAATGAATATTTAGGAAAGCCTGTTCTCCTTTGAATAATATTAAAAAAAAGAAAGTAGCTGGAGTAAAATATTGAAGGGAACCAGAGAGAAAGAACAAAATGTTAGCAGCCAGACTGATTCAACTGAAATGAACACTGTGGACGACTGATTTCTTGAGTTTGAGTTTTGCTATGAAAGACATTCTTTAAATGCATGCAGCACTGAACTGAAATAATCTAACACGCTTCATGTCTAACACAAGTAAGACTGGTCCTTAAAAGGTCAATTTATATGCACACTGAGGCTAGTGCAAAAGTCTCAACTAGAGGAAAGAAACAAGAGTGATTTATGGAGCCTAAGGCAGAATATGACATCTTCACAGGATGCTGTTCTAAGCTGGAAGTTTATGCAATACAGTTGTACCCTAGTGATGGGCTTCTGTGGTTGTAACAGTGTCAGCATAGGTGTTCTCAAAAAACAATATCACTCTATGCACTTACAAGTATAACTGTGCCTTCTTAGGACTGTTTTGCTAAACAATGATGTTAATCCATCTTGATTAACTTTCTGATACTGATTAGCATGAATAGAAACAATATGAGAAGGCAATATAAGGTATCTGTTTCTTGCTTCCAGCATGATTGCATAACCCTGGCTCTCTATGAAGCAAAACTAATTTAATTTAAAGGAGTGTGATTGCATTTTTTCCCCTCAGCATGCTGAAATTCCAAAGAAACCTATCTTGGCACAGCTTATAGGATTGGTTAACTGGAGAGGAAGACAATGATGTTCCATAGCTTTCTAACTTACGTTTCTTCTTCATTGAATTATTAGACACTGTAAAATGTAGGTAAAGAAATTCTATAGGTTTGAAAGGAGCTACTGTGAAAGGAGGGATTCTGATGCTTTGGGGGCAAAACAATTCTAGTTTTGCAGACTTATTTGTAAAAAATGTGGATAGCATGTGTCTGTAGCTATTGGAGGCTTTGATAAATCTTTTATTATTCTATCTAATAATGCAACTAATAGAAAAAGGAAGTGAGGGAGAACAAATTATATGATTTCATCTACCGTTTTAATGCAGTGCAGAAACTGGGATTTTTTTTTAGGCTTTTTTTTACTGTACTTAAAACCTCTTTGCTACTGTGTTTCTGCAGCAGCCAAAAACCAGTACATGCAATAAAATGTTTTAGATGCTCATTACCTTGTCTCTAACGACTCATAAGTGACTTATTAAAACTGGGTTTCCACGATGGAAGAAAATGCGTTTTTCCAGCTGTCATTGGAGACCACTAAATGTTGCTGCTGTATTATTAGTATTGTGGTTCTTAGTTCTGTAAAAGCAGACGGTCTTGCCAACCTGCTTAAACACTGTCATCCTTAGAACAAAAGTCAGTGTGTTGATTATTTGGCAAAAAAAATAATTGTTAGCTTACCTGTAAGGCTCTAACATGTGGAGCCATAATGGTCAGTGCTCTAAATTAAGTAGTATTAAGAGTATAGTATTAAGAGTAATCTCAGGAGCTTTAGGATGTGTCTAAAAACCTGGCTGTCCATAAAATGTAGGATAGAAGAACTAAAGAAAAATCAAGTAGTCTTCCAAATGTTGGCCTGAAGTTCTGTTAATAGCTTGCAGAATGTGCCATGTATGGCCTGTGCAAGATATGCTGTCTGTGCCTTCTGCCTTTAGTGCTCATAGATAATGAGCAGGTCTATGAGTTGTTCCAGTGCTCTGTCACTGTTTTTGGAAAAATGGGAAATACACAAATGTTTCTTCTGCCCTAGTCTGGTAAAAGATTACTGTTCTTTTGTTGTTTGTTTGGTTTTTGTGGGGGTTTTTTGGTTAGGGTTTTTCAGCTCTGATAATGTTTGGAATAGGTTATTTTGTGTAGATATTCAGCTGCTGTGTCCTGATGGAAAGGACAAGGCTCTGGGGAGTTGGGGGGATATTTGGTGTTTATGTTGTTTTCGTTTTGTTTTTCTTCACATGATAGGTTGTCTTAAGCCTTTTTTTCAGGTAGTTAATATAGAAAAGTTGGTGCTAATTTTGTGGACCAGATATGATATGTACTTTAAAGCCCAGCTGAACAGCAGAAATATCTAGCTGTTGCCTATCAGGCTGTTG
>NW_022994043.1:0-3113 GCF_012275295.1 Melopsittacus undulatus | reverse complement strand
AAAAAGTTCTACTCTGCCAATCCTTGTATCCCTGATATGCAAAACTAAAGGTGGAAGAAATGTAAAAATAATGAGACTATGCATTAATTGCTGAGAAAAGTAGAATCCAAGAGCAAAAGAGATACATTTTAGTGTCTGACTTTTTAATTGAATCACAAGAAAAAAAGAGATTATTCTTGCATATGGAAGCATTCTGTTGTACTTTTTTCCTAACAAAAGCATGTTTAGGTGGTGAAATGGTCATATATTTTACAGTGAAATGTTATTGAAAATGGCTATATCTTGGGAAATTAATGGGATCTTATATTGTCACTGAACATATTGAAAAGGACTGAAGTCTACAAGTTAATCCTTATGGTTCTCATTTGAAATGTGTCAAAGCATCTCTAGAACTAGATAATTTACAATCTAGTAAAGTTAAGCACCTCATAAACTTAATCATTCAACACTTTATTTACAGCATTTTCACTAAATAGGTTTCTAGGCATGTTGTTTAAACCAAATAGTGTTGACGTAATTGTGTTCTTTTTTGCCTTGTGTCAGTATGAGATAATAATATTTTTCTTATTGAATGCTTTCACAAAGTCAGTACCAATTTACTCTGTTATGGCACAATAGAGCAACAACTGAAAACACACCATTTTCCCTGGAGGGATATGGCATGTACAAAAGGGCCAGAACTTTCAGTCCTTTTTTTAGTCTTCCAAGATATAATTTCGTCCCCTTCCACTTTACAAAAAAGCCCACAGTACGGGACTGAGGCAAATTTTTCTTTTTTTTTTTTTCTTAAAAGTGATACAAGTTCAATTTCGCTCTACAAGGGATTTAAAGATATTTTCTAATTTCATAACACCAGAATATAGGCTGCAGTTTCATCTTCCTAAACTATACAGTACATAGGAGAAAATACAGTCACACCAGTAGATGTATAAATTATTTGCTCTTGTTTTATTTTCCCTTGAAAGTGCAAATACTTTGACAATGTAGTGATATTCGGCGGCCTAGATCTCACCTCTCAATAATTACACGGATTCCTACTGCAATCCGTTTCATAATTTTCCTTGTAAAATTGTGGGGGAAAAAAAGTTTTAAAATCTTCCTTATAAAAGCAGGCAATAGTTCTGATCTTTACTTTTTTTTTTTTTTTTTACGAGTTAAACATTCCAGAAAAAGAGTATCTTGATATTTATAAAATGCTAGCACAAGATCTTTGTTTGGGTACAAATACAAACTGTGTTAGCATTGCAGTAAACATGATGTAAATGTTGTGTGGGAAAGTTTGTAGTAAGAATTTTTTTTTTAGTACTTTTTTAAAAAACTGCTCCATTATTTTTCAGCTTACCAATTGGCCTATGAAAAGATATTGCCACTCCTTAAAAATCCTGTTATGAAAAATGAATAGTAAGAATGATGATATATTTTAAATGCTTCTATTTAGGAACTGTATAAAAAATTAGGATGTCAGAAAAGAAGTAGAATGAAAGTATTATCTATAGACCATTGCAATTATTGCTCGAAACTACAGACAATTACTTATGATTGAGGGTGTGCAGTTATACTAGTTCTGGAATTAATTCACGCATGGTTGTTTTACGTATACTTTGTGATTCTATTCTGTGTCACAAAATATATTGAAAACTCTTAACACTTTTGAAAACTCGATTCACTTCTGATGCAATAACAGAGATTGGTCCAATAAAGTAGAACGAAAATCATTTGTGTAACCTTTTCACTGAATAGTATATTAAAAAACTCTCTGTTATTTGAGCTTACCTTTAAAATGTTTACATGC
Source organism: Melopsittacus undulatus (assembly GCF_012275295.1). NCBI lineage: Eukaryota > Metazoa > Chordata > Aves > Psittaciformes > Psittaculidae > Melopsittacus > Melopsittacus undulatus. The sequence goes on along the minus strand of NW_022994043.1, from coordinate 1,321 downwards.
CATTAAATAGTACTAACATCTCCTGTGTAAATTAAATACAATGGGCTGTGATGTTCCCTATGTCTAAAGAGCAGCAGTACTTGAGGCTATAAAAATACCTTCATGTAATAAATCAAATGCTCTGCTCCTAAAACTTGAATTATAAAATAAGAAGGACACAATCCCTGCCTAATAGGTTGTCTTACATGCTTTGCTCTGAAAACACTATAAACAAAAGTTTTTTTAAACTGTGGTGGTTCCTACAAACTCAGTATATTGAGAGCTGGTACCTGGTGCCGGAGGAAGAGTTTATTTTTCAGGATAAGACTGAGAAAAAAAAAAGTGTGAGTGATAGTTTGTTAAAAGTTTTCCATCTATACAAGAGGTAGCAGGTTGAACTGTTTTGACAGTATGAAGTTTGACACAATAGTCTAAAATCAGAGGAGAGATAGGGAGTTGAAGTAAGCTGAATTTTTCATGCTCACTAAAATATTTGCCTTCATCCATTTACTGATGTGTAAGTGGAAAGCATCTACCTGGCATGAAGACAGGCAAAATGTTAATCTGAACTAAAGTTTTTTCCCTCAGATTATGTTTCCTCATGCCCTGTTAGTTGTCTTTGTTTAAATTCCTGTCCACTGAGACTTTTAACAAATATTTGCCAATCTGAGAGTTTGCCAGACCTTTCTGTTTCCACTTAGTTTTCAGTTGTGGAAATACTTTTTGCTTCAGTTTGACAAGCAATTAGTATCTTTAGAAAGCCTATTCAACAAAGAATAAAATGTGTGTTTTGTAGTGTCTGAAGGCGCTCACCTGAGCCACTTTATCTACCAGAACAGCTTTTCTGACTAGTATGAAATTGAGCTAAAAACTGTGAAAAGAATACTCCAGTGAGGAAAAGATTCTGTATAGTGCATGCATAATTTTTTTTTTTGCTAAATTATAATTTGAAAATACTGATGAATTTACAGTAGGTACTGTAAATAAATAGCACACTATTTGCTTAGCTCTCAACTAGACGATCCTTAAATGAGTATTTATCAACTATAACCCCAAAAGTTGTATTTTTGAAGTTTTAAAACTGCTCCCATCTGTGCTAATGGTTGGTATTACAAAATGTGGAGGCTGCAGCCGAAGGGCTCGCTATTTCTTCCTTGAAGATAAGTGCACAAGTCCAAGCCTCCAGCTATGAAGCTAGCTGATTTAGAATCCCAAGAAAAAATAACTTGACCAAACTCTTTGAAGACACAAAAAGATGGAAAGGTTGAAAACAAATCTGTCCTCTGCCCATCAGCGGCTTTGCAGAAATCACTTCTTTGCCATTCAAACTTTCCCAGCCAGC
>NW_022994042.1:0-3127 GCF_012275295.1 Melopsittacus undulatus | reverse complement strand
GCTGGGTATCAGTTGGCAGGTGATGAGTGTTGCATTCTCTTTCCCTTGTTATTTCCCCTTATTATTATTATTGGTGGTATTCAGTAGTGGTTTGTGTTTATATCTAGTTACTGGACTGTTTCTTATCTTAACCCGTGGGAGTTACATTCTTTCGATTCTCCTCCCCATCCCTCTGGGAGTGGGGAGGAAGTGAAGGGGAGTGCGTGAGCGGCTGTGTGGTTCTGAGCTACCAGCTGGGCTCATACCATGACAACTCCGAAAACAGTTAACAACAGCTCATTCTGTAAGGCCCTTGCTCTTTCACAACTGTTTTGAATAAATTAAGCACTTGTATTAAATGCAACCTTAACCTAAGACAATAAGCCACTATTTAACTGGAAGAGAAGTAGCTGTAAAGCAGCACCTGCAGGCTTGCCAATTAATCCAGTTAATCAATTCTGGATTAATCAACCAGTGCTGGAAAGAGCACTACAGACTTCTTGCCTAGTCTATTTTCCTTGTCCACACACATTCATATGTATTGTGTGAATACAATAAAAAAGTCTGTGCGTTATAAGTGATACTGATTAAAAAAAAAAAAAACAGCAGAAATTACACAAAAACTATGAAATTAAACACTAAAAAGTCTGAACTTCTGAAAGAGAATAGTAGGATTTAGCTCAGGTTCCAGACTGGACACAATTTAATCTAAATCAATATACCCAACCTTAACAGCTTTTGTTTTCAGCAAATAAAATTGTATACATTGACAAATACTGGAGGCTTTTTTTTTATATTAAAAAACATTTAGATTTAGAAATTGTAGAACTATCTACCTTCAACATAGGTTGGAAATGAAGCCAAACTTTTTCTGGACTGTAATTAAGACAAAAAGGATTTCAAAAACAAACAGAGCATGCACCAATATGCCAAAAAATTAAAAAGTTAATCAGTCATAGTTATGAGCAAAGGAAGATGACCACTTATTAAGATTTATTGTTTTATTTAGTATTTTTGAAACTCTAAGCACCTACTAGAGTTAAACAATGCATTTGGTTTCCATCTTTATCAGGCAACATACTAAGCCCAATTTCAGTTACTGTTGGTGTTCAGGAATATACTAATTGCTACCAATAGATGTTCTACGACTTTACTATCAATAAGTTGCCACCAAAAATGTAATATCTCAAAGACACTGGATCTTCCCAACTAGAATAAATACATATAAGAATATATAAAGTTATGCTATGCTGAATACATGGTTTTCATAACTGAAACCATCAGCCCAGTCACCAGTTCATTAAGAAATTCTGTTACTCATTACCTTAATCCTATTATTAATCAGGGACTGTTTCTTTAGATGTAGCCCTGCATTAATGCATCCCTTGCACTAAAAATCTTTCTAAATTTCAACAGTTTAGGTGTAACCTTATTCTGTGGGATAATTGAATTCACTAGCACCTGACCACCAACTGTGTTTACGTATCAAGCACAAAACTACACCTGGTAGCTTCAATTACATAAAAGGTAAAAAAATAAAAACATCCCGATTTTCATATGTAAATGCACAGTTTAAGGTCTAAGACCTTACTTGCAACTGCTATTTTGTGTGAAAGATCCTGTGGCTACACTTTGAATACCTGAAAGATAACTTTCAGAAAGCTTCACATTTTGTTATGATCAATATGTAAACCACATAGGAAAATTTATCAAAGAAAATTCTATATGGCAACATATAGAGTGTAATAGAGATATTGAAATTTTCAGCTGCTATCATATGTGTTGCATGTAAGAATTTCGGAAAAGTCCTGGATAGTGAGGATAGTAACTACAAAGCTTGCCATTGAACCTGTCACTGACTGTATCAGCGTAAATCTTCCAATGCTTAATGAATTTTATTAAAAGAAAATCTAGAATAATGCTTTAATATCTTAGACATCTTCTAGTGTATTTCCAGACACTATGCATTGAAATATACACCATGATATTTTTGCTTGATGTCGGCAGCTTATTAGGTTCTGTGTACTGGTGGAAAAAGCCAGGGGTAAACTAGGAAGGTCACAAGTTATTGTGGCAGGTCTGTTGATTAACTCCAAGAGGTCTCTTCCATTGTTAAGAAATAGAAGATGGAACAGCAAGTAATATTTTTCAATCATGTGATTGCTCATCTTGTATCAAATAGATTCATGAAATGAAAGCAAAAAGGTGTGTGATGGACAGCATAGCCTGTGCAGCCTCTAAGTACTTGCTGTTCCTTATGAAATTGATTAAGCTGTACTGCGAAAACCAAGAAAGCTCTCCGTCAGAGATTTGCACTAACATAAATAAGATGCCAATAAACGTGACTTCCCAGTGCTGAAGCCCTCAAGCTTCGGTCAGGGGCACGGACATGTCTTTTCATATCGTGCTCTTCTCATCGCTTCAGTTAAGGTTTTTACTGGACCATGTACCCATACAGACTTTTAAAATTGTCCTGTAAGTGCTAGTGGTGCAGTGGTAAGAGGGAGATTCAATCAACTTGGCTCTGACAGACCTAAAAGGCAAATCCCCTAATGCACCAGATAAGATCAATGCATATACTATGCACTTTCCAGAGTATTTTCTTCCTTTTTTTTTTTTTTTTTTTTTTTTTTAAGCAGAGCAAACACTAGTCTGTTACTACAGATATAACAGCTCTTCAGCAATCTACTATCTGATACAACTTCTTTTTCTAGGGCAGAGAGATGTTAAACTGTCATCACAGTATGCTTTTATGTAAACCTTTACACAAAAAGATCAAAGCAATTTTTGTTCATTACCCAGGTGAAAGAACACTCTACTAATACCTAACAAGAATAGTAAAGTAACAGGTAAAGTTGCCAAATAGGAGGAAACCTACACCTTTTAATTTTCTAATCCATGCATAAATGAAATACCAAAGTAATTGATGTTTCCATTTCTCATTGCTAGCCTCATTGCCACCGTACTAGTACAAATTTATATATGTCAAACAAAAGGTTTTACTAAGACCTAAAAGTCATACCCCAAAATTATGATGCTGCTTTTATCACGGTTATTTCTTGCCTTGGAAGTACTAAAGCATGGAACTATTGCTCATATAAGGGGAAATAAACAGCCTGACAGATTCTACGGTGAAACTGGTTTACCA
>NW_022994041.1:0-3183 GCF_012275295.1 Melopsittacus undulatus | reverse complement strand
AATTTGTTGATTTTGCCAGAAAAAGACTACCCTATTTAAATATTAAATTACGTATGCTGGCAGAAAATTTATCATATTTCGTACATTTAATTTCTGACAAAACAGACTATGAAAAAATCTCATGGTTTCCAGGTGATTATTTGAAAAGTTAAGTACTTGTTATTTTACATTGCTGTAAACAAGCTAAAAAGATTGAAAAGCCAGAAAGATTCAGGTAGGGAGTAAAAAATGGGAAATATATTTGACACAATATGAACCAGAGGAAAGCTTCACATAACTTAAGACTAAATGAACCTTAGTATTTTGCTTTGCATGACCAAATTCTGAAACATAAGTTTGCTAAAACTTTAACCACAATGTAGACTGGGATTTTTTTATTTTTATCCAGGAAAAAAAATTGATTTAGCTAGCTCACATGGAAATTGGCTTACAATATCTACACACGTATCAAGGTACTGAAGCCCTCCAGTTTTATTTCATGCACTACAGGGGAAAGCTCTAAACATACTTCAGTTTGGTGAGATCTAAATTCATTCTAAGGATATGGCATATTTATTTTATTTTACTAGAAGAGATAAACTCATCTAGGTAAAAATCTCACTATTAAAAAGTGTTCTAAAATAATATATAATGAGATGCATCCTGTTTAGTTCTCAGAGCATGGATATTCAGAGCATTCTGATTCAGAGGCTGAGTATATATATACTTTCCCACACGACATCCTTGTCTCTAAATTGGAGAGACATCAGTTTAATAGGTGGAACCACTTGGTGGATAAAGAACTGGGCTGGATGGCCGCACACAAAAGAGTTGTGGTCAATGGTTCAATGTCCGCCTGGAGACCAGTAATGAGTGGTGTCCCTCAGGATCAGTGCTCTGACCAATCTTGTTTAACATCTTTGTCAGTGACATGGACAGTGGGATTGAGTGCGCTCTCAGCAATTTGCTGATAACACCAAGCTGTGTGGTTCGGATTTGATACGCTGGAGGGAAGGAATGCCAGCCAGAGGGACCTTGACACACTTGTGAAGTGGGCTGATGAAGTTTAATCATGCCAAGTGCAAGGTCCTACACCTGGGTTGGACCAATCCCAGGCACAGCTACAGGTTGGGCAAAGAAGAAAATTCAGAACAGCCCTATGAATGACTGGGAATGTTGGTTGATGAGAAAATGAACATGATCCAGCTTCAGTGTATGCTTGCAGCCCGGAAAGCCAACCGTATCCTGGGCTGCATCAAAAGAAGAGTGACCAGCAGGTCAAAGGAAGTGATCCTGCCCTCTACTCTATGGTCTCATGAGATCTCACTTGGAGTATTGTGTGTAATTCTGGTGTCCTCGACATAAAAAGGACATGGAACTGTTGGAAACAAGTCCAGAGGAGGGCCACGAGGATGATCAGGGGACTGGAGCAACTCCCATATGAAAACAGAGGCTGATAGAAGTTGGGCTGTTCAGCCTGGAGAATAGAAGGTTGCGTGGAGACCTCATAGCAGCCTTCCAGTATCTGAAGGGGGCCTTACCAGGGATGCTGGTGAGGGACTCTTCATTAGGGACTGAAGTGATAGGACAAGGGGCAACTGGTTCATACTTGAACAGCAAGAGGTTTAGATTGGATATAAGGAAGGAAATTCTTTCCTGTTAGGGTGGTGAAGTACTGGAATGGGTTGTCCAAGAAGGTTGTGAACGCTCCATCCCTGATGGTGTTCAAGGCCATGTTGGATGAAGCCTTGGGTGGATATGGTTTAGTGTGAGGTGCCCCTGCCTATGGCAGGGGGGTTGGAGCTAGATGATTCTTAAGGTCCTTTCTAACCCTAACTATTCTATGATTCTATATTCAGGCTAGATATAGTGGACTGTAGTTTTCTGTATTCATTTAGACTGTTTTGCATGATTAATTATCTCAAGCTAAAATTATCCAGGCTATTCAGCTCTCACAAGTGAGCTGCAGCTGACAATATTTTCTGTATTTACAGCATGAAAAGGTCAGGTGACAGAAGTGTTTTCTGGGATATTTGAGGTCTGTTATCTCTTCATGTCAATGAGGAATTGTAAACGATGTATTCAAAGTCAGACAGTGGACACAAGTGTATGGTGCAGAACACAGGCCTGTATGTGCATTTTGCTCTATAAGCATGAGGTAAATACCGTCTAATTTCCTCTTAATAATGCTCACAGCAGAAGCTTTAATACAGTTTCTAAAAAGGAAGAGAGGCAGAAGACAATGCAAAAACCATTTGACCTTGTGGAAGATGTAAATGCTATCCTGGGCTCTCCAGCTTTTGTTTTAAAAGCTAATCCCTAGCAACTAGGCTGAGAAAGGTGTCAGAGGATGCAAGCAGAGGTCTGTTCCCTAGCTGAGGAGAAGGAATTATTAATTTTTTCACAATTTGCTTATACTCAGTACATTAAAGTATTGGTAGGTCATGATACATGTGCAATTTGTGTCAAGCAGCAGGAGTTTAGCCAGAGGATTTTGCTGAAGCCTAAACAGGGAAATCTCAGAGAATCTGGAGAAAACCATGGAAATTAAGATATTGAGAATTTTTGGAAGGCTGCATTGTCAATGTCCTGGGTTCCAGCAGTAGCAGTCATTTTTCTCCTTCTTAGTAGCTGGTACAGTGCTGTGGTTTTGACTTTCAGCCATGGCTACAACACTGATAACACTGGATGTTTTTAGGTTGTTGCTCAGTAATGTTTACTCTCACCAAGGACTTGCGAGTCTTATGCTCTGCCAAGAAGGAGGGGGAAGCAGGGAGGAAGCAGAGACAGGACACCTGACCCAAACTAACCAAAGAGGTATTCATAACACAGCATGTCATGCTCACTCTATAAATGGGGAGGTAGTTACCCCGAAGAGTTAGATCACTGCTCAGGTGGGCTGGGTATTGGTTTACAGTGGGAGCAGTTGTATTCTCTTCCCTTGTTGTTTTTCTTATCATTATTATTATTGGTGGTAGCAGTAGTGGTTTTGTTTTTATGCCTTAGTTACTGGACTATTCTCATCTCAACCTGTGTGAGTTTACATTCTTTCAATTCTCCTCCCCCTCCCTCACAGAGCAGAGGGAGGAAGGAGAGGGGGAGTGAGCGAACAGCTGCATTGTTCTGGATTGCTGGTGGGGCTAAACCATGACAGTTGAGAATGCTGATGAATATATGAATTCGTGCATTCTATTAACCAACTCA
>NW_022994040.1:0-3202 GCF_012275295.1 Melopsittacus undulatus | reverse complement strand
AAGGACTGAACCAATCTATTGTAGCAGACTGCAGTGTTGCCATATAAATGATGCATTATACTCTCTGTAGTAGCATATTGATTCTACTATTGAATAAGGCACACAAAAAATTAACAGCTGAGTCAGTGCTATTGGTTAATTCTATTGATACAGAGAAAAAAGAATACATCCTTTAAATCACAGAAAACTGAGATATAAACTGATGAATGAGAATAGAAATACATAGATAGTACAAGGTAAGCTTCTGGTGTGAATTTCCAGAACTTTCTGAAAATTACTTTGGCAGCATATTGTTTTTTCTCCTGCAGAGTGGAAATCCCTTTTGTTTTCCAAATGGACACACTCTGGATTAATCCACGGCTGGCATTCTGGTTGATGTGGCATGTGTAGGATCATGTAAGTACTTTTCCTTCTTCTGTGAAATACTAACTACAGGGGGGGATATTGTGTCTTTCATATGAAGTGTTCCACAATTGGACTTCATCTGGTGCTAACTGTTTGCAATTCCTTCATATTAAAGAAACCGATGCTTGATGAGGTAATAAGAAATGTAATAACCTGGGCTAACAGTATGACAAGATGGTGGTGATCTTGCTTCCCATGTTGATTAGGGTGAACATAATCTGTGGTAGACAACATCCAGAATTCTTGAGGGTAAAATACCATTCCACACCGTACTGATTCTTTTCCAATATTATATACCTTTTGTTTTACATTGCAAGTATAGCAGCAGCAATTGAACATAGGTGGATTTTGTCAGTTGGGCGGTCTGTTTGTGGGCAAAAAGGAGAGCAGGTTGTATGTTCAAACAACAAAATGGAAACGGAAATTTACCAGGCTGATGGGAGTGATTTTTTCACTGCAGCACCAGGCATTTTTCAAAAGGGGGACATTCATCTGGTGTAGTGAATGGTGATAATTACATAACTTCTTCAGGTATTCCACATAGACTCAGCTATCTGATTTAGCTCTTAGATAAGATTGTTGTTCCCAGTTAAAATTGACTAGTTTTAGACGAGGTGAATTTCTCGGTATGTTGTAAAATGCACGTCTATTTATTTGTGTTAATAAATGCCTTTATTAGTCTTTGAAAATGAGGATTGTCAAGAATTCAGAATCATATATCCATTAAAAAATAGACATATCGGCATTCTATTTACAGATGTTAGTAAACTTAAAAAAAGAACCAAAAGCTCCACATCAGTTATAACAGTAGAAAGAATTACAGACTTGTAGGAACTGGACCGAAATCCTCCAGGAGAAGGCTTCCATTTTGGAATAGGCAATTGCTTAAATCAGCAGCTCTTTAGTGTTCCTACAAACTGTGGAAGTTCTTTTGTCTTAGCTCTTGAAATCTCAGTGGATCGGTCTTCACGGTTATTACTGTGTTATCCCTTTTCTCTGACCTATGCCCTCTAATACATATATTATAATATACGGAATAATAACATAATAATATATTCTTATAATAATAATAAAACATATATTTGCAAGTGAAAACTAGGTATAGGACCTTGAGAGTGTCGTTTAAAGATGAAACTTCCACTGTGAAGAATCACATTGCTACATTCAGGACAAATCCTAATTTCTGTCATTTGTGAAATGTCTGTTGTAGTGAGAGAAATAATATTCTTATACTGGTAGTGTGGAAAGAAAAGAAAACAGGAGTATGAAGTACCTCTGTTTTGAATCTCCATAACTGGCTTAGGATGCAAACTGGTGGTGACAGGCGCAGTATATATAAGGAAGAAAATGAGGCATAATGTATTGATTTTCCAACATAGGGTAGGGTCACTTTGCCACTTTACTGAAGGCTGTTTTAAGTTTATACAAGCAAGTTGAGGCCTCACATATATAAAGGTCTTATAACTTAAAGTTGTTTCCAAAAGGAGAAGGACAGGAAAGAAAGTCTAGACAGTTTCTTGTCTGTTTCAGGGTAACTGTTTGGTGGTCCACTGCACCGACAGAACCTCTCACTCATGGTATCAAGTACGTTGCTTTTCAGACACCCTTTTCGTTAAAGAGGGGGAATCTCTATCCGGGAAAGTTTACTTGTTGCAATAAGCGGTAAGTGTAAAAAGCTTCATAAAGCAGATTTTGTAGTGCGGCTGTTCTTGTTAGACGTACCAAAAATACCAGTAATTTGTGTGTGCTTGTACCACATTTGCTATTTCCCCCGTACCATAACTATTTATATGGTATCATGACACTGTTAAACCTAGGTGCTCTTTACTGTGAGACTCTGCTTTCTCACATACCTTCTCCTTAACCCTGTGTCACATCCTGCCTTTCCTTCACAAACGGCCACTTGCAAGATTTGGTCAGCTTTCTACTCTGCTATTTCACACACAGCAGTTTTCTCAGGTTATGTCCAAACCTTTTCCATATCTTGACCTAGTAGTGGCCAGACATTTAGCATGGCCTGGTTTGGCTATGTCTTGCTAACTAGCCTGGTGGTTTGCCTGAAGCCCCAGGGTTCCCTGTCTCTCAGCAAGACAAGGAGACAGGGAGAAGTGGAGCTGATCCCAAATCCTTCACATTTTTAACTCTGAAAAAAAAAAATAAAAAATACTTTTTTATCCTTAATGGATGTGCTGCCGTATTTAAGAATAGTGCTTTCAAGTGTTGTCCTTTCACTGAGGCTAATGAAGATGGCTGCTTTTGGAAGGACGTATTTCCTTCTCAGACATCTCTGATGAACTCCTGTTAAGTCAAGTGTTTGGTAACTCCACCCCTAATCTTTGTTTGAAAATTATTTGTAAATGATTAGGTCACACAAGTGCAGTCGGTTTGCTTATGCGTATGTGTCGGTTTTTAACAGAAAACAAAGCCTCCTCGTGTAGGAATGTGCTTTTTTGGGGGGTGGGGAAAACATGCTTACAAGTCGGATGATTACCAGTGACATCAAAGCTGTCAGTAATACTTCCAGGGATCTTATAACATCAGAAAAGGGTGCTTGATTTTGGACTGTCAAACTTCCAGACCTTCTCCTAGAAAAATCCTCGAAATTAATACAGATCTTGATATCTCTACTCAACATAAAATGTATTCATATTTTAATATATTAAAAAAAAACTCTATGCCACTGATGAATAGCTATTGCTGAAGTATTGTCAAATACATAATGCAAGTATAGTATACGTAAGTATGTCAATAACATAATACATAAGTGTAGAATGGCTCAGACAACCAACCTAGTGAC
>NW_022994039.1:0-3218 GCF_012275295.1 Melopsittacus undulatus | reverse complement strand
ATTGTGAAAATGAACTCTAGAGTAATATCTTTCCACTTAGAGATAAAGCAGCATATCTGCTTAAAAACTCTTGAGCCATGGCATGTACACCATCTTTTTGCTGTTCCATGTCCACTCCAAACACTTAATTGGGCTGGAAGTGGTGCCAAAATGTTGATTACACTTAAAAATGTCACAAAGTGAATACAAGAAGATTTGCTGTCCTCCATCCTAAACATAAAAACTTTTCACCTATGAAAATACAGACACCACCTAAAGCCCAAGGTTGGCCGTAGTTTCTAGCTCGATACTTATCTGGGACTATCACAAGTTATGTATCCATATTTAGGACAGCAGTAATGTATAGCCACTTCAGAATTGCAACACAGTTCAAGAGCTCAGATAGAATGCTGCTTTCTAGGAGATAATTTGTCTGATAAGGATATCTTCATAATTGGAGATGGCCGGTCTCTGGGCTTAAATTAAACTATCAAAGCTTTTTGCAGATTAATGAACTCCATGTTACATATTTCAGGATATGCTGGACCACTGAAGTATCATTTTTTCTGTCATGCATTCTCACAGGTACCCTGCAGACACAGAAAGTTATATACAGTCCCATAAATCTCAGCAATATGATACTGTAATTACTGCTAACAGTCATGGGAGATACTCAGGTATTTGGTAATGGACATGAGCAGCAACGTATGGACATGATAAATGTTAGTGAGATTAGGCAGCATGCCTGTCCATACACATGACACTACAGCGAAACTACGGAGAATCATAGGGATCACAGGATAATTTGCATTGGAAGACACTTTTGAGGTTATTATAGTTCACTGGTTTTGTCTCTATTCCAGGGGCAAGTCAGCTTAACCAATGAAACATTTTCAGCCAAAGGAATATGGAGTGTAGGGGGGAGTTGCAGCTAAAAGGCTGAATAGCACCAATTACATTCTGGACATCTCTAAATACCATTCATAGTCTTAACTGCCTGAGGTAGGAGTGCTGTTATGCTCTCTCACATGGGTTGGATATGTTTGGACAACATCAGCAAACTACGTGTGATGAGAAGCTACACAACTGTCTTTCTGCAAAAACTCTTCTCGAATTGCAACTTATTTAAATCATATGCTCCCAGAAGAGCAACGTGAGCAATGTAGTGTGGAAAAAAGCGCATTTGTACCGTGGTATTTCCACCTGTAATTTGTATATGATATTTATTGTCCCTTCTGCAAAGATATGCACAGAATCCACTAAATTCAGGTGGGATCTTCTACTCAAATGTCTCAAGTTGGTGGAAAGACCAGCAATCCCATTCTAATAACAACCTTGAAATTTCACAACCTTTTCTTTTGCATGGAATAAATACACATGGAATAAAAGCTGAGAAGTAGAACATTTCAGGCAGCTGTAAAGCTGTTGAAGAAAAAGTTTTTACTTTGGTGGGCTGAATCTCCCAGGCTAGTCCCTATCAAGACCTCACCACTGTGTGGGTGGTTGCTGTTCTCTTTTAAGAGCTTCTCTGTAACAAACAAACTTAACATTTAAGCATTTACAGACTTGAAGGCTACAAATCTCCATGCATCAGCAAGCATGCACGTTAACACAAGTATGTAAGTGAGACTTTGTCTTCTTATTGCAGTAACAACAGAGGGCCACAAGCAAACGAAGGCTCCATGTGGGAAATAGTACAAGTAGTGGCTCAGTGGATCTGGATGGTCTTTGGGTGTTCTGCCCTCCTTGTTTTTAATCTGTGGAACTGCAGAACAGAGTAAATCACGTTAGATAGCAGAGCTAGAAGTCCTTACATTCTGGACAAAAAAGACAAGAATGAACAGCTCTGCTCTGTGTTTCTTTCTTTTCCAGTGAATCACTGTTTTGACTTTATGCACTTCATCCTGTCAGTGGGGCTACAGACATCCATATGGTCTCCAACAGCTAAATTGTACACAAACATTAAGCCAAAAAGCCACAAGTTAGCCAGTAGTGGCCAGAATAAAAATTTCCAGATCAATCAGCTTCATGCAGGCACACCTTGGGAATTTGCCTATGAACATTATTCCTGTGCACAAAAGAATGTCAATCTGTCTTCCATTACACTAATATGCCATAGAGAGAGTACTGCCAATTTAAGGTGTTTAACGAAATAGCTACTCTGCTTTTATTCACAACCTGCTGGAGTCCAATTAACTTCCTATGTAGAGTGGATTCAGGCATCTCTAACAAAAGCTGAGTGCCAGCATATTATGCAGCAGGTTTTTCTACGTTCGAAGTATTTGTGCAATGTAGCCAGCTGAGAGCTCATGCAGCTTCCAAATAGACACAAGACAATAAAATCATTTAGTGACGATGCAAAATACTGAGTTGCCTGTGGCAGTCTGAAAACTACTGGCTGCCAAAGAAATCAACCTAAAATTGCAACACTTATATTTATGATTATATCTCAAATGCTGGAAAAACTGTGAGCCTTGGGCAGAATCCCACAGTGAGAAGCAAGTTAATCTTCAGTCCAACTCATGTTAGCCATGGAAAAAACAACTTGAATATGGCTTGCAAAGTAACAAAACGCCAGTCTAATAACTACTGACTGGACTATTTATAAATAATAAGCAGTTGGCCTTTTGGCTATACTGTTAGAATATGCACTGCATGAGAACAGGGAATTGATGTCCTTAAAGATAAGTGTCAACTGGAAATAACTGCTTTACAACAGCTGTGTGATAAACAGTGAAGGATTCTCTATCGTATAAATCCTGCACAGCTGTGGGCCTGCAAAACACTGTATAACTGACAAGCACTAACCATTTTTACAAGGAGGATATGCAATACAACATAATTGCTGACATCAGCTATCTGAATTTACAGAAGCGTTAAAGAGGCCCACATCCCAACTCCTTTGTATGAAGATCATACTTTTTGTCAAAAATAGTTGAGTCTGCCATTAAATGTCAAGATGGTGGCTTACTATTGAACAGCAATGAGATTTTGTTAAATTTAGAAATTTGATGGTGACCCAAATGCCTGTGTTCTTATACAACTAAAATACTGATGTCAGCACTGGCTACTCACTGTTTTATTGGGATTGATATAATTTTATGTTTTTTTTTTTTAATATTGTTTGCAGCTCTACAGTCATACAACTCCATGGGTTATGCCAACAAGATATTTATACTTATTTTATATTTTATCTTTTATATTTTATTTTATTATTATTATTTTTATTTAGCAGTAAA
>NW_022994038.1:0-3298 GCF_012275295.1 Melopsittacus undulatus | reverse complement strand
TTTTAAGTGGATTTTATAAGCTTGCTTGAAAAGGTGGGGCTGTAAGGAGGTGGGATAGGTGCTTCTCCTGATTGGAAAACAGCACTGTTTAACTGTTTGGGTTTGGTACACATGCTGGAGGGAGTGGGATTCGCTTTTTTGCTGAAGCCTGAGGTTAAATCAGGGCTGACCAGGCATTGTGTTTCCCGCTTCTTCAACATTTTCCATTGAGGTTGGGCTAGCAGACCATACACTGTGGTCTTCATGGAACTGTGAGCATCCAGTCCTCACTCCACTACAATCAGCAGCATGGCCAGATTTAGTCCTGCTTTTTCTGATATGGCTGCTAGCTTGAGCTCAGGATTTAGGCAACATTTTGGGCAAAGGATCAGAGCTTTTCTCGGAGAACAGTGGTGCCATTAACCATACTTGGTCTCTAATCAAATTGGCATAACTGTTAGAAAGTCTCACTGACAGGACACGCAGGGTGGTGAATCCCTTCCTATTTCTTGCCACCAGTGCTTTGAGTTATCAGCTGCATGACTGTTTTTCCTTAGTTGTCAGGCTGTGTTTAATTATTTAATTAGTAACGCAAATTTTGCTGGATTTTTTTTGTACATCCAAGTTATTACTCCAGCAATTAAAAGGCTGCTTTGATGAGCTCCTCTTGCGGTGCGTGGTGCAGTGGAGCCTGCTCTGCAAGGTTTGGATGGGGTGGGTGAAGTGCCAAGGGAGCTCAGCTTTCTGGCTCATTGAGGGAGCATCAAGTGTGTGGAGAGCAGCGGTCTCATCCCAGCATTGCAAGACCAACATGAATTTGTAAAACAGCTCTTGGGAAGCTGAAAAATAACAAGCAGTGGAGTAAAAAGCTGGGGTCGGGCATTGCATGAGCTCATTACTTGCAGTGTTATTGATGCCACCTGGGAGTCCCTCACAGGATGCATCATCAGCTGTTCAACTAGGCAAAAGTTTCCCACTCAGAGAGGCTCACTGGGAGTCAACAGGAGGAGATTTTTCATGGGCAACAATGAGCTTCTATGAAATAGAAGGATGCAGGGCTATTTTCAGTGGTGCCTTCAGACCAAATTGTGTATATCTCCTCATGTAAATTGACCTAAAACTGGGCAAGGTAACTGAAAGAGCAGCAGTCCTCCAATTTACATGATGGGGTAATTATTTTTCTTGGGAGTATGTGAAGACTAAGATAGGTACCCATCCTGCCCAGAAGAAACCAATGGTGAAAAGGGAATAATTTCCCGTGGCCCATGAGGGCAAAAGGAAGAGGGCAGTTGTATTTCACCACTTTTGACTCTACAGCTGATGGCCGTGGGATGGGAGGTTAATGGTGGTGCTCATTGTGTGGACTGGCTCATTACATGGACTGCAAGTTGCTTTTGTGGACAGGCCTGAATTTTGTGTGCCTACAGAGGCCTGAGGTTAGAAACATGTTTTGTTGGTCCTTGAATGGCAGGAAGGACCCTCTGGACAGAGGGGGCTCAAAGGGCACAGCCTGTGGAGTTCTGGGCACTTTAATTCAAGCCCCTGTCAGTGGGCCTGAAAACCCATTTATCATGCCTATCATCCCCCTAAAATCAAGTTTTGTTTCTCAGCCGTCAAGTGCTTGAATTTGTCAAATACTGTTTGATGGAAAATCAATCTCAGTGTTTTTGCTCTTGCTTTCCCAGTGAAGCTCCCCCATTCTCCAACTTATTCCATTAATATTTATTACACTCGCAGGTAGGATATGAATTAAAGTTTCTGTTTATTTGCCGATCTCCCTGATGCCTTCCTCTGTACTTTTGGTCAATGTTGAGGTCGCTTTCACTCTATAAAATTTATTGCCCTACATTTTCTGTTGCAGCCTCTAAGCTGCAGCTGTATTTTGCTCGCAGGTCTCCTGAATCCACGTCTCCTTAGTACTGTTTTCTTCCAGCCTCTTCTGTCTCTGAATCTTTTAGATCCCTTATAAATAAGAAGCTGTTTAAGACCTTGTTACCCCACCACTTTACTTGATGCTTCATTTGAGCCATGTATCTGTTGATACTGGGGCTAAGTGGGGACAGATTTCATGTTGGAAACCATGAGGGCACTGAAAACTATTTCCTGTTTGCCACTGGTTCCTCTGGCAGGATAAGTACCTATGAATGTTGCTTCTTAGTCTGGACATATATCCATGCACATACTCCCTAGAAAATACTTTCCCCCATCATGGTGGTGAGGTTTTCCCTGGGGGAGCATTAGGTTGAGACACTGTCCTCCTCCAAACAGAAACATGGCATTGGGCACATGATGATTTTGGCATTAGTGACTGAAGTGCAACATTCCTGTCTTTCTGACCTCCTGGTACTGAGTCTTAAGAGCTAAACCTGGTCCTGAGCTGAGCCCTGCTCTGTTTCAGAAAGTGATAGCTTCTGTATGTTGACATGGGTGAATTACCCCATGGAGGGTGAACAACCGCTACTCACATGCTGCCACTTTGGGATCTCCTTATGGGTAAAAGTGGATACAGGCCAGCCTGCCGTTTCACCTTTCGGCATGGGAACAGGCACAGTCATTCCTGGTTTCTGCAGTCGACTCCCCATGAAAAATCAAGGCGGTGTTGTTTCAATGACCACAAGGGGCCTGAGGTGTTGTGCAAAAGCCCTTAGATGGGCAGTGAGTGCCGATGGATGGGATCTAGAGCATGGCCAGGCACTCCTGATTCTGTGGAGATGGGAGCAATGTGTATGTGGAGTGTGTGAATGGCCACTTTGTGTCTTTTCCAGTTAGATGCTTGATTACTCTCAGAGGGAAGGGAGACTTCCTTCCTCCTGGAAAAGACCTGGCTGGGAAGAGCAGAGGAATCATTCCTCTGGAAAATTCACCAAATACGAAAAATGTTTGTTTTTGCCTTTTGGAGAACAACAATTCTGGGCCCAGTGGTGGGCATCTAAATGGGCTTTAGCAGGGTGGACTCTGCTCTGTGAACCACAGCCCTGGACGAGACAGCACTGTGGGCCAGACATGTAGGGTTGAAGATTCCCAAAAGCAGTGTTTATATATTAAAAACCATTTTTTGGGGCAGGGGAGTGGAAAAGGTGCATGGAGGAAGGCATCAGCATTAGAGATCAGGTTGCTCAAGGCCCCATTTGTTACCAGAAGGCCACCTATAATCGAAGGAGCTCCAGATCGCTTGGAAATTGAGCATGAAGCAAGTACAAGAAGTGAGGTAAAAATGCACTATTTGGTGTTAATTTATTATTTATTTTATATTTCCAAGTTGGTCTGCATTTTTGCCCGCTGAACGTCGCCAGTGTAGGGACATGTGTGCATGCTATAT
>NW_022994037.1:0-3402 GCF_012275295.1 Melopsittacus undulatus | reverse complement strand
CACACTTCGTAAGTGGTAATAGGTCAGAGTACCAACACGCCACTAGACAGCAAGTCTTTCACACTGACTACTGAAGTACTGCTCATTTAAAAAATTACAATCTACAGATAGCCACAACTATAAAAAACTGCCTATCTCATTGTAAGAACACATTTTAAAGAAATTTAAAGGATCCCAGCACAGTTTTTCTAGGCATTTATAAGTTGTGTTGAGCAATTCACATTACCAGCATCGCTAAATACCAGTTTTTAGTATCTATCACACCAAACTCCTTTTAAAGTGTTTTGAAACCTTTAATGTTTAACATGTGCTTCGCTTTGCAAAATTACCACAGTCGAGTAATATCTAGTATTTCTGACAGCCAGAGCAGCAAAAATATCTGTTCAATCTACACACATTTACAGAACTCTTTGTAATCAAGAATCTATGTTTAACTGCTGTTTAAAGCTTCAGCTGTCAAAAAGCATGAGCTCACTGTGGTAGGCACGGGACACATATACAATGACTTGCAATCCCTGCACAAAATACATTTAATTTATTTCAGTCATATATCTAGATAAATTATTTACTTCTCACTTTCTCTCTCAGAAGCTATTCGAATTGTCTTACATATGCCATTGACAGAGCTGCTACATAATGTTACACTTAATTTCATGACGTAAACAGTTGCACAGAAACTACTCAAACAATTGCAGGTAATCACAAGACCTGAATTTTTCACGTATTATTCTAAACAATTTTGATGTACTCATAAGCAAAGGTCTTTGCTCCAAAGTATCCATACCCTCTGCCCCAAATAAAAAAAAAAAAAAAAAAAGGACATTTTTTGGAGAAACTGTTTTGGAGGACAGAAAATAAAGCAAACTAATTATAGTAAAAATTCCAGCATTGTATAGTATACTATAGTATATATATTAGTATACTAAAATAAAGCAACTAAATATAGTAAAAATTCCATGCCTTAATTTCATTCATTTTTGGATTATGTTTGTTTTGACTCAACATCCAGGCATGGGTGGCTGCTGCTGTTATGCAGAGATGTACAGATATCTCTGCAGCACAAGTCTGAAACCAAAAGCAACAGGAAGCAGACAGAAAAGACCTAATACTGTAGCCCTACACTAGTACTTAGTCACAGCTGGGCTTAGTCTAGCTGGACTAACCTGGAAGTAAGGTGGGATGACACAGACCTGGGTAACAAACAGATCCAGGAAAAGCAAGTGGAAAGGAGTGGTAGTCTTTGTGAGGAGAGGGGGTGGCACTAGCTGCAGCTGACAGCACTCTACTCTGTTTCACCAGGGTTAGAAGGAGCAAAGATTTTCAAGCAGTGTACATTCTCAGGACAGCTGTCTGCCCATAAACTAAGACACTACTTTGACTTCTAGTGTAACCTTTGGCTACCTGAGAAGTATAATGTGGCTCAGTTTGCTGATGAGGCATATCAGTTAACACAGGAAAATATGCTGTGTACTTTGTCACTGCCATATGCAATCAAATATGCTACTGCTGTTTCTACATCAAAAAGTCTAGGTTTGCAACAAAGCAACAGTAATACATTCTATTGGTTATTATAAGTACCTATAATACATTGAACTCAGCGTGCTACCACTCTTTTAATTTAGAAGAAAAACTACTACCAACATACTTGTCACAAATTGCAATAATCCAAGTAATATTCAAGGGCCGATGTCAACAATGTGGACCAATGTGAGCTAGTTATTATGTTTATTGGGTCTTGCCAGTGTTTTGACAATTATGTAAAACATTTCCCAGAGTACAATGTCAAGGTTAGCCCCTTCCTTTCTTGGCACTGTCAAGGGTTGTACAACTTACCTCAGCAGCAATGCTGCTGGAACATTTACACCTAATCTTCTTTAAGAAGTGGTGTTTTCAAATACACCATTTAAAGATCAGAAGACAAAATGAGACCTTTACATTCACCTGGTTTACAAAAATGCAGGTAGGGAATTCACTAAGTAGAACAGTCCTACCAAAGGCTTCCTCCTTAATGTTTAAGACCAAGGAAATCACGAATAAGAAAATGGAAAAATTAAAATGTTATGGGACAAGTAACAAAATTATACCATGACACAACCTGTTCTTCCCATTCTAGGTCTCTGAACAAATCCCTGACTGTCAGATGTCAAGTTGATCATTCTGTTCTCCAAGTAGCAAGTAGGAAGCTTAGCACAGTATCAGGTTAAAGCCTTGTGTTCACAGATACATGTGTAGTAACTCAGATCACATGTACTAATGCTGAATGAAATAAAAATGCAATTATTGTACTCAAGCAAGGGCAGCACAAAACCACATCTAACACATGTAAATCTGATCCACACAGAAAAAGCTTTGTGCATTTTCAGAATGAACTTCCACCAAGCTAGTATAGCAACCACAGCACAGCAAAAAAACCACCAGGTTAGATTTAACTGGAGCTGCCACAGGTGATAGCAGAAGTATAGAAGTACTACATGAACTGCTGACTCATGAGCTCTGCTTCCCAAATGCTCTGAAGTCCCTGGAAGTACTTCTGCCTGGCAGCCCGCAGCTTTCACCTGCTGAAACTGAAACTGGATTTCCTGCCAGTTTACTAGTTCAAATGGAAAAATGCAGAAAAAAAGGGTAACTCGAATGAAAGTATCAAAACACATGAAGAAGGTCTGGTGCTGCCAACAACAATCTCCCAATATCAAATAACATTAACATTCAAAGCAATTTTCTACAAATTCCCTAACCCAGATTCCATGGTTTCCTTTATCCAGTGAGTCTAAGCAAACCTGAAGTAATTAATCTGTGTCGTCTCTGAAGTAAATATCAAACAACAAATTCACCTGGGCAGTGCAGTGTGACTCGACCAGAAATCAGCATAAGAGAGAAGCATTTTTATCACAGAAACGTGTTGGGATGGCTCTGTGACTGGGCTGTTGGAATGGAAGGTTACAGGCTCTTTCGAAAAGAAAGAACAGCAGATGGGGAGGGGGAATTGCATCTATGTTAAGGACAGGCTGGAAGGTATGGAACTCGAGGCGGGGACAAGTGGCCTGTTAACAGAGTTTATGGGTCAGAAAAGGGCTGATAGGAAATGTGATGCTCCAGGGCAGTCTGGGGTTGCAGCAATCATGAAACGGTCGAGTTCAAGGTCTCAGGACAGTGAGAAGAGCATGCAGCAATCTCACTGCCTGGACGTGAAGAGAGCAAACCTTGGCCTCTTCAGGAACTGCTTAGTGAGGTTCATGGGATTATAGCCCTGGAGGTCAGGGGACCCAAGACTGTTGGTTGAATATTCAAGGATCACCTACCACAAGCTCAAGACTAGAAGGAAGTGCAGCAGAAGGCCTGGAGACCTCCACGGATGGATAAGGAGCTACTGAGGAAACTTAAAGGGAAAAAGGGGCTTATAAA
>NW_022994036.1:0-3434 GCF_012275295.1 Melopsittacus undulatus | reverse complement strand
TGTTTTTGTGTTTCTTAAAAAATTAAATAGCACTCTGAATGTCAGTTCCCTGATTCATAGTCTTTTGGTAATGAAAGCTAATGCTTTAATTACAAGCGTTGTTCCAAACCTAATCACAGTGACAGTAGGTGTTTCTAGTAATTAAGCCTTGTTCAGTTGATATGTGAGCACTATATTCATTAATATTTTTACTGGTTTGGTTCATAAATTGCTTGCAAGGAAGCTTCTTCCTTAAATTTCTTTGTACTATGAGTACTGAGGGGAGTGGGAGGAAGGAGCTGTGATTAGTGGGGACTTTCAGACCTTGGGGCTACCTGCGCACTGATCGTCTTCCCTCTGCAGCCTTTACGTGTACATGCATGGTCAGTTAGCCTTGGTGCTAGATGCTGGTGGTTTAGAAGGGTAGCAGAACTGAACAGAATCCTGCTGAAGCCAAAAAGCACTCTCACAACAATGAGAAGGAAAAGGACTTGTTAGCATGAGAGATCCCATCTTTGCATGGTAATGTGGGATTTTTTTGTTGGAAAAGTGCAATTTCTCAACATACATTTGAATAGACAATAACAGGAGGTGTGCTGGGACGGGAGCGAACAGCCACTCGGCTCTGAGAGTGCCCACAAGCCTGCAGCTTGAGTGTACAGCCTGCAGTGACCACTGCCCTGTAAAGGCAAGGGAAACTGGGTACGCTGACCATGCAAATTCCTAGCATAAGTGTTGATGTCTGCTAGACATGCTATTAGATAGGCACTAACCATGCCACAGCCTGAGCTGGCTGTGCACAGGAACACACTGGAGATCCAGATCAGTGTTGCTCTGCAGTATCACAGCAGGCAAAGACAACAGCCTTGTCTCCGTCTCTGGGCTGGGGATGTAGGGTCTGCACTCAGATTTGCTTTTGCATGAAGCTGGTGCCAGAAAAATCCCAGTGTTACCACCAGTGTCTTATAATGAGACAAGCTGGTTTTGAAAAGTGGGGGAGCAGCTGTTTTGAACTGTTTGCTAGAGGGACCTTTTTTCAATGGTGTGTGCTGCAGGAGCGAAGGGCTGGGGTAAAAGGGGAAAGCATGTAGGAAGGATAAGCACAAAGAAGTTTCCTCATGGTCTGGCAAAAACTCTGAACTTCTTTATTTATTGAAGAGGAGCAAATAGTCAAGATGTGCTTCTACCAAAGCTTTCCAAACTTCTCACATTTCTTTTTTTTTTTCCTCCTATTGACTTTTGCTTCACATACCTCCTGCCTATCCTATTGTTCAATGGAAAAAATCCTATTAGAGGCATACCAATTACCTAAAAATTAAATCAGATGCTGTCATGCTGCTACTTTTCCACCTCAATTATGCAGAGTGGAATTAAGAGTACCTTAGAATAAGACCCTTGCTGTTTTATGAACTTCAAACCATGCCAAGAGTATTCTACCAGTGGCCTTTATCTGCACATAATTACAGTCGAAGGCATTGTTAAATCTTTCGCTAAGATATTTCTAGTGTTGTTCATAGTAATCTTAAATAACCGGGGATTTACCAAGGATGTTGCCCTGTTTTCAGGGACAGGAGCTACACATAATAAGAATTCTGTGCTCTGATATGTTCAGCAAGAATTGTTATTTCCAAAATCTGATTTTAAATAAAGATTAAATTTGTCTGGTTAGGTGTGTAGAGATAAATTTGTAATTCCTCTTTTAAATTTCTAATAAATAAAGAAACATAGAAAGTGTGTCTGTATAAAAAATCCATGCTTTCTTATGCTAAAGCTCACAGCATATTTTAAGTATTTCATGATCCTATTAAATGATCACACTTCTGGAGTAAACTTCTTAATGGAATTTAAACTCTGGATTTTTGTTGCATATTATGTGTGGAAGAGGTGAGTGGAGATAGTCATGTACATGTCGTGGACAGCACAGTGGTTTCATTCAGCAAATGACCTATACAGCAAGTGCCAGTTCCAGGAATGGGATGTTACTCCAGGAGATACTACTCTGTGTTATAAGCAGCTGACATGGACAGCAATATTGGTAGATTAAAATTACTAGCATCTGAAGGTCTTTTGAAGCAAGTCTGTGGCATTAGCCTTGTTTTTAAGGGTGTTTCGAGGGCTAGACACTCTTTGCAAGCTAAGAACAAGAAGTATTTTCAGATGAAGCTGACCTGAGCCAGGTATGCCATGAAGGCTGCTTCAATCACACCCTCTAGGTCAGGGTAAAAGGGCCTATCCAGCTTCCAGCCTAACCTGCTGAATATGGGACATAGCTCCTAAGTGTTTGTGGCATCTGGCTCATGATTAGCACTGATCACAGCAAAAAGAACTGACACTGGTCTTGAATTGAGGTCTATCTGCCTAAGAACTAAGCTGCTGGCAAAACACAGAAAAAAGCATATGAAGTAGAAAAGCATCCTTAACAAACTGGAGAAAGTACTCCAAAACACAGAAACACTAAAACCTTTCACAATATTATAGAAATTAAATACAAATAGCCCTTCTGCTCCATATTGTGTGTACAAAAAAACAAGATATTTTTTTCCCCTCTGTGCTCAGCAACTGTTATGCAACTGTCCCAGTTATTTTGACATATAGTAGTTGATGTGAAAGTGTATGGTTTCTTTCTAGAACTGATAAAGGAAGTGGCATGTTGCAAACCTCAAAAGCTTTACAAATATATGTGAAAAAGCATTTAGGTTGTTTCCACAATATTTATTGGGACTGTATCCTGTACACACAGTTTCCTGCTTTATTTTATTTATTTTTCCTTCTAAATTATGTGAGCTCCCTTAGTGCTGAATATCTTTCAGTCTTGATGCATATTTTCTCTGTATAACAAAAGGTGATACTTTTTATTTCTCTTAAAACCATGTCATTAATGGGGTTCCAAAACAGTTTAAGGGTACTGCACTCAGCTCTTTAGCTATCCTTCAGTAATCTCTACATCCCACGTGGATGAAGGACAAGACTTGTCATCCATAGTAATGTAATTAAATCCTGGAATATGCTGGTGAAAAAATCTTGTTAAGGGACAGCTACCTCTTAGGGACAGTAGTGATGTCTTTCCATAGTTATTTTTTGTCCCTTGATTATACATCGTCTGTATATATCCACACTCACTCTTGGCAAGCATGCAGACTGGCTCTGGCCATATTACTTTTGCTTAGTTTTGCCTACGGCTCTCAGATATGGCAGCAATATGTCTCATTATCTGAAGAGTGGGTCATGGCTGGAAAACTCCAGAGGGCTACAACGTTTTGAAAACAATCTCACAATCCCCAATGACACGTGCAAGGAAATTTGACTGCTCTGTGAACCAATGCTCTATAATTTTACACAAACAAAGATCCTTATATTGGAAAAATCTAAGTCCAGATGAATTCCTCCAGTCAAATCCTTTAGATGCATAACAGGCAACTGAGGCACCAGACATCTTCATTTCCTTCTGCTGTCTG
>NW_022994035.1:0-3485 GCF_012275295.1 Melopsittacus undulatus | reverse complement strand
GCAGGATCATACCCTCTTCAAGTACATACAGAAAAAAGCTTGATTAGACATAGAGTAGGAAAACTATACCAAATAGCTTCACCTTATTGTCAGTCAAGAACCTGTATTCTAAGATATCTTAATTAATCCTGAAATGTGTATACTAAAAGAGAGCAAGGTCCCT
Organism: Melopsittacus undulatus; assembly: GCF_012275295.1. NCBI lineage: Eukaryota > Metazoa > Chordata > Aves > Psittaciformes > Psittaculidae > Melopsittacus > Melopsittacus undulatus. The sequence goes on along the minus strand of NW_022994035.1, from coordinate 3,322 downwards.
TTGCTCTCCTGTGGATTACGTGCAGCTGAAGTAACCAGAAATAGCTGGAATGCCATAATTCAGACCTTTCATTTGAATTCACTTCAAGTGTTTATCAACCCCTAAAAGTAGTCCCTATCCTACATTTCAATTTAATACCTAAACACAAAGATGCTTGTTCAAACCAGTCTCCTGAAACACATGAAACTAACATTTTTCACTTACCACCCTTTACCCATCAGATTACTACAACAGCTCTCAAGGTCTTAAATATCCTTCCCCCAATATAGATCTAGATAATGTCCTTTGACGACTTAGGAGACACACTGAACTCAACCTAAGTTATTAATCCCATACATCATCACTGGCTTTTTTTGAATTGAGTTTTTAAGATAATTTAGTCCTTTTATATGATTTGAAAACTTCAATTTATGAAAGGTATTTATAGCTAATATAATCTTTTATGAGAGTGTTCAACATTTTACTGAAGACACTCTGCTTCAGCAAAATCTCTCCTGTTTCCAGAAATTTCTTGGTGCAAGAAATGAATTTTCACAGCTCAGGTTTTCAAATGGAAATTCAGCAAAACTGAAGAACAAACTGAGTACTGGTTTGAAGCATAAGAGAAGGCTTTAACTGAAGGCTCAGTTATACTTGTAATATTTTTGTCACTCCTCTTCCTTCCCCTATTTGGTTTTTGTTTTGGATTGGTTTTGTTATTTTGTTTTCTTTTTCCAACATCAACCTGGAAGAGGCATGTAGGGCATAGGTATGAGAAGAAGAAATGTAAAAAGAAATCACGTGTAGTGTTTGGGTGTCCTGGAAACTACTGTACCTATTTCAAAAGGTGCATGCTTCACAAAAAAAAAAAAAAATGGTTTTCAAAGCTCCTGTCCTGTCTCCCACCTGTGTCTGCCAACTCATACCAAGACCTTGCTGCTCTTAGCATTCAAACCCAAAACTACAGCACCCAGAGCAGCCCTTAATTTTTTAAATTTCATTTTTCACTGTGGGATAAAGGAGCAGCCTGTTCTCAGCATGTCCAGCTTTTGTGTATGAGAAGATGATGGCATCCTGCCCTTAATCTGCTTATTGTTTGAGGAAGAAGGGATGGAAAAACTTCAGTTGCCACACGAGGGTAACAAGTTATGATCACTAAATTTTTCTTCATATGTGTGGTCTACATATTGTACCCACTTTATCACTATTGTGAAAGAAGAGATGGAGTATTATATATTTCTGTTTTTCTTTTTTGCTTCATATCTTACTAACATCAAAAACACAAGTTCTGACAGATTTCCTTTTGGTCTCATAGAGACATCTGGGTGATTCACCAGCCAAGACGTTTTTATCTACTGTAACAGCTAAATATGACGTATAGGAATTTTAGATTTGAATGCATTTTTAGTCGTGTATTTCCTGCTTTTCTTTTCATATAAGAAAAGCATTTTTCCAAAAGACATTTATTACCATATCAAGAGTTAACAATTACTCCCTGTGATACATATATACTACATGACAGTTTTGCAGGCTTTGTAGGTCACAGTAATTCTTTAATGAAAGAAGCAAAATCAGAGTTACTGTTGTGACCAGGCGCTGAAATCTGGTAACAGTCACAGAGCAATGTGAAACCCCTGTAAATCATGGACCCTCACTCACAAGGCAACCAGGCAAGGATTTCCCCAAACTACTCTTATTTTGCTAAGAGTGTCATCTTGTGGAATTCTTGAACACTCTTTGGCCTGATTGGCAGCTGAAGAGGAGGATTAGTTTTCCTCCTGGTGGAGTAATCCATTATAGCTGAGGTGATTGCTTTTTAAAAAGCAATGTGTCCAACAAAACCAAAGAAATGTGTTTCCCTGACATCTACTGCTAATGAGACACCATTCTTTTGTTTGCTCTCCAGAGGTATTTCCTAATGACAAAGCTGGGGAGTGGAGGTTTTTACACCTACAGCAGCTGTGTAGACTTTGATATGAACTGCTGTAATCTCAATCAAGCCACTTAACACCCATAGGACTGTACAGGTTTCCATTACACCTTACAGGTCTGATTCCCCAATTTGATATTACACAGTTAGCCTCATCTAACAAGCTCCATAGTGCTGATAGTGACAACCTCAACCAAAGCATGGGTTTTCCACTTGGTGTCACACTACAAGAGGCTTTTTGTCAGATTCATAATTTTGTCAGCCTTTCTCTGGCGCTTGACAGTATTCTAGGCACTGTACTGCCAAAGCAGCAATAATAAAAAATTCCAGTTCTGAGAATGGAATTCATTTCCTGTACCAAAGCTGTATTCTGTGGTGTAGGCCAAAAGGCATGTTCCTTTCTCTTTAATTATCTAAAGCAATTAATGTTCTAAAGCATTCTTTTGAGTAATACACCAAGAAAGTATGGGTTAGAAGCTTTATGACATTATGTAGGTCAGCAGACACAGGACAGTTTTCAAAGTGCAGTTCAGTACAGTTCATTACATAGTGACTTAAATTTTAATCTTGTGTCATTCAGTCCAGACAGCTTTTGCATAGAATATTCAAACTAAATATAAAAGGCTAGAATAGCAGGTATCTGCAGATCTGGAACTATTGCTCTCCTTTATTTGGTATGTTTTCATGACTCTTCACTCTGGACAGATACCTCTCATTGGTAGCATACAGGAACTGGCTTGAAAAAAACTATTCTTTAAAGAACAGGAGAAAAAAAAGGTGATCTTTCTGTTCTGTTGTGTACAGATCTGAATTGTGACTCTTACGCAATCCATGAACAGGTCCAAATGAGCAGCCTTTGCTAGTTTTGAAAACAGCATGAACTCTTTAGCTAGCTCATAATTCTAGGGCTCACTCAGATGAAGAGTTCTGTTGAATAATCAACAGCACTACTTCATTCAAGAGCAATTAATTCTCAGAGAAGTCAATGCAGCTGGAAATAAGCCCATGGTTCTAACAGGCTGCGGTTTTCAAAGCTCATCCATCCAATATCATGTAGCCTCAGTTTGCAGTCAAATTCTGCACAAAAATATACTGTCCAGGTATTTTAGAGCATGAATTCCTTACCAGGATATAAACACTCAGCATTGCTATGTGAGTCACAGGTTTTAAAGTGGATTCTTGTTTGGATTATTCTACATTGAGGGGCTTCTAGCCTTCTCCCAAAGTGGAGGAAATTAATCAGTTCCCAAATCAAGGACACCATGTGTAAATAGAAAATAAAAGTCATAGTTCAGCAAGGAACTGGAAGATCCACTATCTCTACTGCTAGTGCAAGCTGAAATGGCAGAAGCTCCAGCCACCCATCTAGAGGAAAAAAAAAATAACTTTTCTTCAACAGAGCTCAATGGCAGT
>NW_022994034.1:0-3539 GCF_012275295.1 Melopsittacus undulatus | reverse complement strand
AAAACCTGGAACTACATTCTGAAGGTAACGGTAACTGGGCAGGGGGACGTTTTGATATTTTTGTGTTTTGTTTTTTTTTTTTTTAAAGAAGCAAGTGATATGCTTATGCCCTTCTGAATATAAGTTATCAGCTCAAACCTGTTGGACAACACTGTGCTTTCTCCTCTTAAGGTCAGCGTAAATCCCAGCTATTTGGTACCTGAATCCGATTACTCCAACAATATTGTACGCTGTGATATACGCTATACAGGCCACCATGCGTATGCCTCTGGCTGCACAATTTCACCGGAAGTACATTCCTTTCGTCTTGCAACTGTTTTTATATTCATAGTACTAAAGTTGACAAAGCTTAGGAATTTATTTTAGATGGAAAAAATAACTTCCACCATTAATTCTAATGATACTATTTTCTTCAGTAAGTTGTTTCTTGGGTTTCAGATCTAATGTGCTAATTCAGGATTCAGATGGTACTTTTCACAGGTCATTTTTGGCAGGAATGATGGAAACAGTTGCTTGGTATTGACAACTGCAGACCTTTCAATCCTGACCTCTGGTAATTAACACTTTTCTGTAGGCTACATTGTCTTTTAAAGATCTAGTCTACAAAACCAATTCATAACGGCGAATTTTGCTCTTGCCATTGTGCCATTCAGATATATAAACTCTCCCAAAACTGCTGCGGTCTGGGCTGCTAGATAACTACCTCTGGTCCATGCTGCCTTATTATTTGCACTAAAACCTTTCTGTGTTCATTCAGTACCCCTTTTTACCACCCACAACAGAACCCTTGAGCAGTCAGAGAGCTCTTAAGACATTCTGCAAGTCATGAGTGTACCTTACTTTTGCTGCTGCTGACACTGCAGCCATCCTCTTTGAACAGTTTACTCCAGACACATGACTTTACGCTTGTTCTTCAAAAGTTGAAACAATGGCACAATTATGCCCTCATTTTCCCTCCAAAAGGTGATTGATTTCATTGATGTTCTCATACAGATCTGCTGTAGCTTAGTATCTATGAAGCACACACATGCAAAGCACTTGGCTTCTGTACCAGGATAACACATGAGTTGCTCATACAAATATCTATCAAGTGTTTCCTTTGGATTACATAGAGTATTAAAATTGTATGGAGGTTCCTGGGAGATAAATTCCAGAGCATGAAAATGAAAAGTAAATAAATGATCAGTATAGTCTGCTATAACAGCATCAGTGAAACAAACATATCAAATTAATGTGACTATTGCTTAATTAGCCTCATTAGGAAGCCAGTAGTTAAATGAAGCTAAAATGAGAAACTTTTTCATGCCAGTGTGGAGATCTGTATTTATAATCACACTTTAGTCACAAATGCACAAGTTAAATGGCTTCACGCGCTCCTCAGTTTTCTTGCCATGTGGTTGTCAGACTTGTAAAAAGCAAAGTTTAAAAAACTGGTATCTTGGCAAGTCATGAGCTATCATAATCTGATGGACCTGTGGCAGGACTTTTAAAGCATTTCTCTGTAAAGAAACTTAACTGGTACTTCTAGGAACACACGAAAAACACCATTTTTACTCACATTCACATGAGAAGGGAATATTTGTTTTCGTACATCTAACCTTTAGTCTCCCCACCACACCTCTGTAAATGTTATCATGTCAGGGTGAGGAGCACAATTTCTGCTACTGTTTGTTAATCTGCACCTTCAGCTGAAAAAAGGTATTTAAGCAGGAACTCCCTGCATGTTCATCTGCCTCACATTCTTTCTTTTCTCCCAACAGATACTGAGAAAGATGCAAAAAAATGGATGAGACGATGACAAATGTTTTGAGTTGAAGTATCGTTATATAAACTTAAATAGGATATAAACACTATACAAGCAAAACTACAGAACATACACACACCCACACACCTTATTGTGATTTTGAAGCACTTCAGCTGCTCTCAACCAAGCTGTAACTGGATTTTAAGCATTTAAATTGGCATTACTTTTATTACTATTGAAATGGTGGTGGAACTGGTGATTCATGCACAGATACTTTATATTTTGAAATCTAACTCATTCATAAAAACATGATCATTCCTTAACTCCTGAAAATGTGGAGTTTAGATGATAATAGACTTCAGTGGAATACATTACTGATAATGAGTTTGAACATTTAAAAGGTAGTGAAAATTTATGTAAAATGAATTAAATAAAATGCAATATAAAGTACTAATGTCACCTATCTAAGAAAATACCAGAATGAAAAAAAAGCTTAGGAGTAATGCTACAGTACCATTAAAATGAATTTGCTAGGACATGTTGATTTGAATGAGAAGTCTGTTTGGCTTTCAAGGAATATTAACATATAGCAAAGAAATACATATAAATATATATATCTCAGTTATACCCCTGCAAGAAAAGTTATGTTTACATTTTTAATACTTTAGAAGTGTTTTCGTAAGTAAAAAACAATGGGTTTTGAAAGAAACCTTTCATCTGTGGAAATAAATAACTTAGCCACCTTTCTATGTTCAAGAGATTTTTCGAGTGGGGCTTTTAAAAGAATTCTGCGCAACTTAATGTGGATACAAATAGTACCTGTCCAAGAAAAGGGCTCTTGCAGATGAAGAGTCCCTGATGTACCTATCTGTGGAAAAACATCCAACCATCAAAATAACACAAGCAACTAACACTCAGGTGGCACCACCAACAGAAGTAGGTCAGAATACCTAACAGTTTTTGTTGTGAAAAAGCCTACTACCTGCTTTCCCCCTTAAGTACTGTATTTGAATTTAAAAATGTCAGTAGTTGAAACACAGAAGTTGAAACTATACTATGTATAGAGGGAGAATAAAAGTCAATGTATTTAACATCCTACTTTAGGCTGTTCAGGACCAAATAAACATTGTAAGGAAAAAACTTACAGCCCCAAATTAATTTTGCTGAACTGCTTAAACTTGCTGGGGCACACCACTTCTCTTCCCATCCCAAATTATTTTGCTTTTGCGTGGCACCCTGCTGTAAGCTACGTAGCTGTGATTTTGTTTTTAAACTGTGAAATAACATATCACAAGTGGGATCTGTGGGTTTTTTTTTTTTTCAGAAGACTTCTTGGCTCACGTAAAATGAAAGGATCTACTTTTGAAAACAAAAGGACCTAGAAATTACTGATTGGCATTGGTTCAAGTTTAATCAGCAGTTCAAAACACCTAATGAATATGGAAAGCTCATTACGCTTTAAAAAAACCCTGAAAAATTTGTGGTGCTATTTGGCATGATGAAAAAGTAAAAAAGTCTTGAGGAGTATGGTGAGGTTTTTATTGTCACTGTTTAGAGAATAGCTGAGGCAGTATTTGGAAGTACTATACACAATATAACCCCTACGGATTTGATAGTTTTATGAACTCTACTGCAACACTTTCAAGATCACTTGTTCTTTATTACAAATATTTTAAGCTTATTTCATGACTTTAAAGTATTTCCACTTTTGTCATAATAACTTGGTTAAAAATTTGCACAACTAGTATGCAACTTAAAAATAATCTAAGAAACCGCCACCCAGTGATCACTACCC
>NW_022994033.1:0-3585 GCF_012275295.1 Melopsittacus undulatus | reverse complement strand
CAACTAGAACAATCTGCCAGCTGAAGATTTGCCAGGCAAAATTTGGGACGTTTTGTTTCACACTATTAGTCTTCACAACCCTTCTCCAAATGCTTACTTTCTTCTCTTCATGCTTTACACTATCACACCTGAAAAAATGAAACTGAGTTTTCAATTACTCGTGGAAGAAATCAGAGCTGGCTAGAAATATCAAGCTAGTGAACCCAGGATCTCTTGAAATTACAAAGAGAAAACAGTGATGACTCAAGGGGGCTCAAGCTGGAAGCCATGTTGCACAATGCAGTTTACTTTGTCACCATGAATTTCAAGAGCATGCCTAAGACAGTGAACTTTCATTTCCTGCAAATGTAGCTGAAAATTTCTAAAATGACTATGTGGTTACAACACAGTCATGCTACAGTATGTTTTCATTTATTTTGTTTATTTATTTAATTCTCATTTTCTTTTTGATTTTTTGACATTTCAGGCATCGTACAAAATAATGTCTAGTAGCACTCTCCTTAATTCATCTAACCGTACAACTTATATATTTATATATTACCTTCATAGCACATCTGTGATGGTAAGACATTATTTAAAGTAGATACTAAAGCACACTGTCAGTCAACTAAGAAAGCAAAATAGTCAGATATAATGGAAAAATTTATTATAAATTTAAATTAAGAAATTAGTCCATGAGTACTAATTTATCCTGAATCTGTTCTGGTTGTCTTCCATTTTCTTAGAAATTTCACTTAATAGAACTTGGCCATTCTCAAAATGAGTCTGGGTGACAGTCATCTAATAATTACACTTGATCCAGATCAAGCACCCCTATGGAAAATATGTGAGTGAGAAGGCACAAGAAGAACTCTAGACTGATCCAGAAATGGGGTGGATGATGTACATCTAAAACAGTGCTTGAACAAGAAAATAATAAGAGACAAAGATGTTTAGACCTTTCGAGCGAACCGTGGGAGAGAGTTACTATAGCAATAAGGGACTGAGTGGTAGTTTGGCTAGAGAGGGAGGACACAGAGCCAATCAGGGTAGGCGTAGGGGACTGAATTACTGCTCAAAAGCTGTAAAAAGTAAAAGCCAATTGGAAATGGGAAACAAATTAGTAACAGCAGTAGTAGACCATCATACCCAACAATCTTGCACATACAGACACTTCAGACACTCACAAAATAGCATCTGGACTCAACTAAGAAGATGTATGTCTAAAGTGCAGTTACCCTACTGTAGACATAAAAGGACATAAAACCAAAAAGAATGAGACTTGTTCCATCACATGACGAACCTGTCTAAATTACCAGCATCATGGAACACAAATCTCAATAATTAGCTTACTTTAAGGAATAGTTTTTAAAGATGCTGAACATCCATCCTTTTTAAACAATTTTTTTTTATATACTCCTCTACATGCTACTTGACATTCCTAAGGGGAGATTTGACATTAACACCTTTGTGCAAAATGAAACTTGACATAAAACTTTCTTTTCTGAAGGAAAAAAAAAGGAATGCTTACAGCTTCAGAAACTGTCAATTTTTGGACTGCCATTTTCACAACTCAATTTGGGCACTTACACTTGGACATTTATTAACTTTCTTCAAAAAAATATTTGCAGTAACTTGTGAAGTAATTGCATGTGGTATATTTTTCATCTTTCCAATATATATAAAATGTACTCTACTGAGACAATAAAAAGTAGCTATTTCTTAAAAGAAGTGTAAGGACTTTATGTTATCAGACTATGAATCATAACAAGCTCATAACAGATTATGCTATGAATGAACATTTCAAGATCTCATTGTCTCATGTAAAAGCATGAGGCTCCTACCGAGCTTAACGTGAGTTGCATGTGAACATCAGGTGTAAAAGTTATTAAAAAAAATCCCCAAAGTACAGCTAAGCACACTTATTTTTGTGGCTACAAATAAGAAAAACACCTTATTTGCTAACACACCTCAACATCAATCAACACATGTTATGAAAACACAAAAAAATTAAAGACAAAATACAGTTAAATTACAAACAGATTCTATGACATGCCTAGAAAGTCCGAAGAAACACCATGCTGAAAACATGCTTTCAAACTTTGAAATTAGAAAATAAAGAGATAAAGCCTCTAAAAACTCAAACAGGAAAAAAAAAAAAATCCAACAAAACCATATTCCCTATCCCATTTCCTTCCCATTTCCCCCACCTCCTAACCCAAACCAGCACATGCAAACATAGCTGAAATTTTTATTCATAAGGCTTTTATTTCAGATTTAGTAGAAGATTGACAAATGTGATTGATCTTATGTAGCCTCAGTAGTGACCCCTCCACATGAATAAAATGAGAAAGTATGGTTTTAAATGCAGATTAGAATTATGTTCTGGTCAATCTGTGGTAAATACATGTGACTAAGGAACACAGAAATACCATATGTGCTACAATTCTAAGCAAAAACTGAACAGAGCAAGATCAGAATTCATCTGCATACTAATGGATATTAAACTGCTATGTATTCTCCTTTACCACATTGAAAACAAGTGGTGTTTGGCCTTGTCATTAGTCTGTTACATTAGGATTTTGTTGCTGTCAGGTTTTATAATAAGAGCTTTAAATCATTTAAGAAACACGCATTTCTATACAAATTGGACCTGCAGGTTGACATGCCCACAATAAACAAGAAGGAAGTTAGAAGTAACTGCTAGCACACAGAATACAATCTAGATGAACATGTGATACATTATTTTCGTAGACATTTCTTATTAATAAATTGTATTTCAGGTCCCATTAATTAATCACTCTTTGATTTTAAAAACCCAGATTTATTAAACTTCGGTTTTTATTTAGCAACACAAAAATGCATTCCCCCACCAATCTGTATTAAGATTTTTTTCCTTACAGGAAAAAGAAGGCATCAGTGACAGTGTTTAAAAAAACTCAGAGGCAGAACACTTACATGTTAAAATTTGGACATGGAGCTGGAAAAAATTAGCTATGACCCTGATACAAGAGAAATTTGGCATCCATGAAAATTTAGCAAGGATGACTTTAGCGTATTTCCACAAAAAAATTACTGTTACTTATAGATTTCTTTTTATTCATCAGCTACAGTAATCCAGAGAGTGATCTACATCCTGTGTACAAAGTTAAATTTTACAAAGTTAGCTCTAGAGGAATGTCGTTCTGCCAACAGCTCTTCTAAAACAGCTAAGATGTGTAATCTTGCAAAATTAAGTCACTTTTATACTAGAAGAATTGATGTTCTTCAAAAGCTGATGAATTATTCTGGAATGAAAGTGAATTTTGTTCTGTAACAAAGGATTAGATTTACAAAGCAGCCCAAAAGGCTCTGCAGCAGCACAAAGAAGCCCCAGTCTGTGCGAGGTGTGAAAGCCATCTATACTGAGAAAAGGAGAAATCTGTTTTCAGACCGTGGTCTAAAATTGTTCAGTATAATAAACATGTCTGCAAAACCATTGGCTAAAATGCAGGAAAAAAAAAACCCAAATTACTCCTGTGAGGAGCAGAACTTTCAATTCCATCTCCATCTAAGCAGTTTTTGATTGCCTCTCCGTTTGAAAGCAACCAAATAGGATATCAGCAA
>NW_022994032.1:0-3603 GCF_012275295.1 Melopsittacus undulatus | reverse complement strand
GCCTTGGGTGGCATGCTTTAGTGTGAGGTGTCCCTGCCCATGCCCAGGGGTAGGAACTAGATGATCTTAAGGTCCTTTCCAACCCTAACTATTCTATGATACTATGATCTTTGATACACACATACCTTATCCATTTGTGTAACTGTTCATAGATTACTGCAATCCTTTTTGTTAGCACTCCTCAGCATTTATTCTCTCTCACTGGAGATATTCTCAGAACATTTATCATTTGGGGGAGAGAAAGGCAAATACATTACCTGGCATATCGAAATGTGCCAGGTTCCTAGCTGCACAGGATGCATTTCCCATGCTTCATTGGAAGTCTGATTCAACATCAGTACATACAGTTCACACTAAAAAAAGCTCTCTAATTTTTTAGCATATTACTTTGGCTGAGGAAGAGTAATGCTACTCACTCCCACTGACCTAATGGACTTACATAGCTGTCAAAGAAACCACTGGCTTAACCCTATGAGATGGCAGAAATAGAGTAGTTAGTTAAATGAATGCTAAGAATGCAAACAGAAATGCTGATATTGAGACATAGACCTACAACCAAAGCTTTTCCTTCTAAATAGTATTTTCTTCAATACTCTTTGTCAGCTCAGGCCTTTCAACATATAGCAGGGACAGCCTCTAGTTACTGAATTTGCCTCCTGATCTGTGTGTTTCTTACTCCATCTTCTGCACTTGGATATGGCCACTATTTAGGTCACATTGCTATCTCTGAGCAATCAAAAACTGGCACAGCCCTAAATAACCAGCCTTATTGTGCCCCTCCCAGCTCCCTCTCTCATGCCAGCACAAGCATGAGTTCTCCTGCTGAGAGGCTGTAATTTTATCAACAGCTGGACCCTAAGAATGAGGCAGCAACCACAGTGATTTAGCTCTTATTTCCCTGCCCTCAATACAGAAACAGAAGGAATGCTTACCTAGACACATGGGAAAGAACCTTCACTGTCATCTAGAAGCCATGGGTGACTCTTTAACCTATACATTTATTACTACCTTAAGGAGAGAAACTTTGAAAACTGCAAGGACTTTTCCCTGCCCATGGCAGGGGGGTTGGAACTAGATGATCTTAAGGTCCTTTCCAACCCTAATTATTCTAACGCCTGAAAGGAACTCAACTAGGCTTCTGCTGCATGGCTTTGTTGTTTTCCTGAAAAAACCAAAACCAAAACAACCACCAAAAGCCAAACCAAACCCAAAATCAAACAACTGAATAAAACCAACAACAGAAAAGATCAAGCAGATTTTTTTCAGGGGACAAAAAGTCCCCAAACCTCAGCTTGTCTCTGCTCCAGTTTCTGTTTTCTTGAGCCTGCAAAATCCTGGAGCCATACTCCAAGGGGAGCAAATGACTGAGATCTGAACTGATTAAGCCTAAAGTTTTAAAAGACAGCTTGTCATGCACTATTTGCTACTGCACTGCTGAGTCAGGAACATGCAGCTCTTGTGTATATTCCACTTCCCCATTTGCCCACTGCTTCTGCTTCTCACGGACAACTGTGCATTTCCAGCACAAACATCTTTGATGCATTAAGAACTAAATGCATGGCAGCATCAAACACACAGAGCTTTTAATCAATCAGAAGCACTACTCTATTGACTTTAGTCTTTATTTGAGAGCTTAACTTATTAAAAGTCTCTATTTTAACATAATAAGTAATGTAGCTGTATTGTAGCCCACTGCAACTAGAAACTTTATGTAGCATTTCAGACTCCTCTGCTATGGATATGAGGCTCTGTTTATGCTCTTGATGGATCTATGTAAATCCGTTTACCCCACAACACCCCCACCTTACCCAAAAAAACCCCCCCATCCCCCCACATAGATCCATCAAGAGCATAAACAGAGCCTCATATCCATAGCAGAGGAGTCTGAAATGCTACATAAAGTTTCTAGTTGCAGTGGGCTACAATACAGCTACATTACTTATTATGTTAAAATAGAGACTTTTAATAAGTTAAGCTCTCAAATAAAGACTAAAGTCAATAGAGTAGTGCTTCTGATTGATTAAAAGCTCTGTGTGTTTGATGCTGCCATGCATTTAGTTCTTAATGCATCAAAGATGTTTGTGCTGGAAATGCACAGTTGTCCGTGAGAAGCAGAAGCAGTGGGCAAATGGGGAAGTGGAATATACACAAGAGCTGCATGTTCCTGACTCAGCAGTGCAGTAGCAAATAGTGCATGACAAGCTGTCTTTTAAAACTTTAGGCTTAATCAGTTCAGATCTCAGTCATTTGCTCCCCTTGGAGTATGGCTCCAGGATTTTGCAGGCTCAAGAAAACAGAACTGGAGCAGAGACAAGCTGAGGTTTGGGGACTTTTGTCCCCTGAAAAAAAATCTGCTTGATCTTTTCTGTTGTGGTTTTATTCAGTTGTTTGATTTTGGGTTTGGTTTGGCTTTTGGTGGTTGTTTTGGTTTTGGTTTTTCAGGAAAACAACAAAGCCATGCAGCAGAAGCCTAGTTGAGTTCCTTTCAGGCGTAGAATAATTAGGGTTGGAAAGGACCTTAAGATCATCTAGTTCCAACCCCCCTGCCATGGGCAGGGAAAAGTCCTTGCAGTTTTCAAAGTTTCTCTCCTTAAGGTAGTAATAAATGTATAGGTTAAAGGAGTCACCCATGGCTTCTAGATGACAGTGAAGGTTCTTTCCCATGTGTCTAGGTAAGCATTCCTTCTGTTTCTGTATTGAGGGCAGGGAAATAAGAGCTAAATCACTGTGGTTGCTGCCTCATTCTTAGGGTCCAGCTGTTGATAAAATTACAGCCTCTCAGCAGGAGAACTCATGCTTGTGCTGGCATGAGAGAGGGAGCTGGGAGGGGCACAATAAGGCTGGTTATTTAGGGCTGTGCCAGTTTTGATTGCTCAGAGATAGCAATGTGACCTAAATAGTGGCCATATCCAAGTGCAGAAGATGGAGTAAGAAACACACAGATCAGGAGGCAAATTCAGTACTAGAGGCTGTCCCTGCTATATGTTGAAAGGCCTGAGCTGACAAAGAGTATTGAAGAAAATACTATTTAGAAGGAAAAGCTTTGGTTGTAGGTCTATGTCTCAATATCAGCATTTCTGTTTGCATTCTTAGCATTCATTTAACTAACTACTCTATTTCTGCCATCTTCATAGGGTTAAGCCAGTGGTTTCTTTGACAGCTATGTAAGTCCATAGGTCAGTGGGGAGTGAGTAGCATTTACTCTTCCTCAGCCAAAGTAATATGCTAAAAAATTAGAGAGCTTTTTTAGTGTGAACTGTATGTACTGATGTTGAATCAGACTTCCAATGAAGCATGGGAAATGCATCCTGTGCAGCTAGGAACCTGGCACATTTCGATATGCCAGGTAATGTATTTGCCTTTCTCTCCCCAAATGATAAATGTTCTGAGAATATCTCCAGTTGAGAGAGAATAAATGCTGAGGAGTGCTAACAAAAAGGATTGCAGTAATCTATGAACAGTTACACAAATGGATAAGGTATGTGTGTATCAAAGATCATAGTATCATAGAATAGTTAGGGTTGGAAAGGACCTTAAGATCATCTAGTTCCTACCCATGGGCATGGGCAGGGACACCTCACACTAAAGCATGCCACCCAAGGC
>NW_022994031.1:0-3627 GCF_012275295.1 Melopsittacus undulatus | reverse complement strand
CAGACAGAAATACAGTATAGTTCTTTGATACTTTAAGACTTGCCGACTAGTAAAAGGTGGTTTAAATAGGTAAAAGGATGAAATGTGTAATCCTTGCTGACGTCCTGCGTTCCTGTTAAACTCCTTGCTCTCTTCGCTTTGTTTGTAAGGAAGCAGCAGACACAAAAATACAAATATTAAGGCACAACGACAGGAGCATAACAAATAGTGCAGTTTACCCCTTGCCTTCGTTTCATGTGCTACCTTAATTCCAGAGAACCATCGTCTCCAACCACAAGGGGCATGGGTATCTGCTGCCTGTCAAAAGTGGCGCTTTTTTTCATCCTGAGACTATCAACTCCATCTGTCACAAAATTAAGACTAAATCTGTTTTCCAGAAACTCGGGGATCTTGGGATCCTGTGCAGTGTGGACTGATGACTGCCTGGAAGTGCGTGGAGTGGCCATGTGGTGTGGCTGGGAGTCAGTATGATTGATGTATTGAGAAGCATTCACAAGGATTTCTCCCATTGTCATCAGTTTTTACAAGCTGCTAGTGTTTCTCCTTCAGTACTTGCACTCTTCTGGTGCAAAATTTGTGTTTGCTTGTGTTCTTAAATCCATGAAACTGCATTCAGAAACCCTGCATTCCATCTATCTTGCTTAGAGCTGTTTCTTTCAGTTCCTGTTTAACAATGTTTTTAAAAATGCTAGGTGCAATTCAGGCAGGGTGCAGTAAACGCACTTGCCATCTACACGCAGGCTCATTCTAAGCATTACTTTGCAGCCCTGTTCTCTGACAATAATACTGTTACTGGTGGAAGTTGGCTAGTTTGGGATGAGTAAGGTTGGAGATTCCCTTGTAGACAGACTCTACTAAGTGCTGCACACATTCCTGATTGCTGGGAAAGCAGTCCACTTTGGTGCAGCTGGAGAAAGGGGCCCTGGAAGCTGGGATGTTCTAGTTGTAGAGAGTCTGAGAGAGGAAACTCCAGGATAGTGCCTTGGCGTGGGACAAGTGCCTTCTGATGTTCCCCAGCGTGGACAGCAGAAATGGCTGGCTATCTGTCCCGGGGGGGCTGCTTTTCTGCGGACATCTGGGGGATGAGCTCTGCCCCCTCCCAGCTCCTACATTCATCTGCAAAAGCCATCCAGCTCGGCTGTCCTTCGTTTCTGGAGCAGAAAGCAGGCTGTTTATTTTGTGAGTTAATGGCATCAGCTGAAGTTCAGACCTCCCAGGAGGGGGAGTAGAGGAGCCTTGATTTGTTGCGGCCCTGCATCCTTGACGCGGATGGGGGAGGCACCCCTGGTGCTGCCTGAGCAGGAGGAGGATCCGTGCGTGGTCCCACTAGTGCTGACAAGGCTTCTCTGGGCTGCGGACAGTGTTTATTTTAAATTGCTGGTCGGAAAAGCCAGGGTATGGCATGAAGCATTGCATCATCATAGGCAAAGCTTTTCACATACACCTCTCAGTTAAAGAAATATAAGTAATAATGGAAATGTTTACTTTAAAGTTTTAAATTTGTATTTTATCTTTGGCGTCATACAATTGACAAAAATTATAACAGAAAACAGCTGAGCTCTTCACTTACCACAACTTTTAGCCATGCAGCATATGCTCATTTACATCCAGAATTATATATTCTTCGTTAATAAGTTAACTTTCTATAAAAAGACTAGTATGTATTTAATGAGCATTTGGATTTCATCTCTATTTTTAATGGCCATTTTTGATTAGACTTTGGGTTCGTGGTGCTCTACTGGAGGAAGGAAATCTTTTGTGGAACTAAACCTAAGAGAAATAACTCTCTGGCCCCTCTTCTGTGATAAAAGTTTTCTAACAACAGAATGATAGTCCAAATTCAGCTTTTCAAATTTCCAGAGTACTTCTAAATAGTATTGAGGAAGCGACTCTTGTTCTTTTTCATAAAGCACCGTATCATCAGAGGTTGTAGTGATAGGACAAGAGGTAATGGGTTCAAACTTAGACAGGATAAGTTCAGGTTATATGTAAGGAAAAAGTTCTTTACTGTAAGGGTGGTGTGGCACAGGAACGGATTGCCAAGAAAGCTGTGAGTGCTCCATCCCTGACAATGGCTCAAGGCCAGGATGGATGGAGTCTTGGGTGACATGGTCTAGTGGTGAGGCTCCTTACCCATGGCAGGGGGGGTTGGAACTAGGTGACCTTAAGGTCCTTTTCAGCCCTATCCATTCTGTGATTCTATGATTCTATATAGGAAATATATTTCCAGACTAACGGTAAAATAAGATCTGATTTCCCACATTTGCTAGGTTTTCTGTTCTCCATCCTTTCCTGTATTAATATTAATTTAGTTCTTTACATCAGCTCCCCAGTTATTATTATAGTAGAAGTCTTCCATCATTAGGGTCATTTTTAGCAGCCAAAGAAAAGCCAGCATGTGTATGCTCTGGATTTATTGAAAACTCAGTGGTACCCTTTTGTTTAATTCTGATGTCTTTTTCACCTTTTTATTTCACATAATTTCCTAATAGATCTCCTTTCCAACTTGTGTTTTCTTTAGTCCTTTGACCTATTTTACAATGAGAGTGTTTAGAAAATCAGATGAACACAAAACAGGTTGACCTTAAAATCTAACAGTTCACATTCAGATGTAATTAAAAATACTTGGGCTATACATGTGTTTAATTCCTCTCAAGTATTTCTAAGCACATTTCTTTTATTGGATTATATTGCTTTTTTCTGCATTTCGAGAGATTTACAGCTGCTATTAAAATTGTCCCCTGGCAGGAGTCCTGTGAATTCATTAGCAGATAAAATTTCAACTTGTGCTCCAGTTTATAATCCTTAGTAATGTTGACTGATGGAGATCTGCAGTGGAGAGAGCAACTTTTTCTTCTTGAAAGAAGGAATTGAGTTTTTTTGTGCTGTAGAGGACTCCACCCTGTCCAGTGAAAGGCAGCTTTCCTACCAAACTCTGCCATCTGTTCACAGAACCCTTGCATGGAAGCACATGGGAAGCAGTAAGATGTTTTCTACTCATACACCAGTGTTCATCCCTAGATGGGCCATAAGTTGTCGCAAGTAGCCTGTTCAGATAACTGAATATGGACCATGTGCATACTGCTGAGATTCTCTTGGATTTATGTACCTCAGAGAACCACAGAAATAATACTTCTTGCACTCTCAAGTACAAAAGATAAAAACCTTGTTATTTACCAGATTCCCAGCACAAAGTGGGGTGGGAAGGGGGAATGAATATATGCTTTCCAAGTGTGGCTGTTTCAATAGAGAAGGCAAGTGAAGGCCATCTATATTAGGTTCTAGCTTTACGTCTGGAGTAGCTTATCTTTTTATTGACTGTGTAGGCTGTGTTGGGAGATTGGTGTCTGAAGTTAGCCACCCTAACTAGGTGTTAATACTCCCGAAAATGAGTGGGGCTTCCAGTGTGGGCATCCCTCCTCTCTCTTGCTTTAGACAGAAAGAAAAGTAGCAAACAGGGAGGATAGTAAGTGATTTTATTGATCAACAGTCACCTCACTGAGTTGAAGCTGGACTACTGCACTTCATGCTGTATGATCAGTTAGACATTGTTATGTTTGCTATACATTTTTAGGGTATCTTTCAGTGTAAAATCTTGTGAACATTACTATGGGCATTCAACACCTG
>NW_022994030.1:0-3653 GCF_012275295.1 Melopsittacus undulatus | reverse complement strand
GGTCTGCCTTTCCTGCTGACTGAAAGGAGAATAAATTACACACATCAAGGAATGTGCTAGAAGAGGCATCCAGCTACTGGACTGAAGGAAGAACCCAGAACATGTGAGCTAGAAAGGACTAGATCCAGCACCATGGACCCAAAACACCAGAGGACACAGGATGACGTGTAAAATGGTCACCTTTTTTCTGCGCTGTTGACACAAAAAATTTGAGTTGGACTTCAATAACACAATACCAAAGCAGACACCATGGCCAAGGGCACATAGATGGTGCATACCTCTGTTGAACATCTGACTTTGCCTGAACTCCAGGCCATACTCAGACAGTCTAGGGTTTAAGCATATGGTTGCAGACTCACTGGGATTTTCAAAAAAGTCTAAGCAGAACAGAGTCTGGCATCAAATTTTCCATAGGTGTTCAGCTTCTCATTTCTCCTGCAGAAAAGTTCAGAAGCATCTATCTATTTCCTAAATGCTAAATACCTTTGAAAGTCTGGCACTTACTTCTGAGATCTGTGGAAATTGCTCCATTACATACTCATCTGAGTGCATTCAAAATGTTTAATTCAGAAAAACAAGGCAGATCATTTTTTTTTTAATCCTAAAAATAGCTGAAACACAGTTGGGATTCTCAGTGCAATATTTCATGTAGCCTTATTTATTACTCACTTAGCTCCTGTAACTAAGGAGTTCTTTCTTTGTCATTTATAGATAAAATACTATCAAGCCAGCCTTCTCTTTTTTCTTGAGGTCCAAGAGGATAAAAATTTAGTGCAGATGAAATTAATCGTTTTTTAAAAGCAGTTCACCTTCTCTCTAAGTACCTCCACTGTAGCATAAGGAAAAAGAAATAGCTTTCTCCAGTGCTACAGGATTTCTCTCTTTAATCAAAAGCATTTGATGGCTGATCATTAATAACATGTTTTTCAGTAACTACAGTCTGGTTCAAACACCATTCTTTGACTGGAAGTATCATATTTGGGTACATTGCAAGTCCACAGTGATTTTTACACACGTTTTATTTACCTTTCTTGTGTCAAGAGATTCAAGTTACATATGAACTGACAGGCAGATGCAATAGATCCTCTACAAAGGATGATGGTAAGCAATGGGGTTTGTAACATTTCAAAATGGACTGCCATATTTCAAGTGTCTAACATGGTGATTAATCTGCTATCTTTACTGTTAAATGCTTTGGTCTCTGCCTTCAGAAATGCTTTTCATTTTGGCCTTGTCATGAAATATAAAGAATGACCAGACAGTTTTGCTTTTATTAATATTCATGTCAAAAACTATAACAGTCTTCAGCCAAGCAGGACAAAACCCAAAATAAACCTATGAAATTCATGTCATATGGCAACCTAGTCATATCCTGGAAGAGATCTCATTGTCATGAACATCTTCCACAGCCATCAAAGTCTGTAAGAATGTCTAAGTGATTATGTCTGGCGCTGAGAGCAGCAATAAATATTTAACAGTTTAAGGAGATGTAGTGTTTTGTGCAGACCCAGACAGGGTATCAGTCTTTGATCTTTGACAGAAAAGAATATTCTTCGTAGGGAAAAAAAAATATAAAAATATAAATTTTACAAAGATTTTCAGAGCTTTGGGATTGTTTGGTTTGCGTAATACCTTGGTACTGGCATACACAATGCAGAGGAAATGACAGATTGATGGTCATCATATCAAAGAATATCACCTGCTGGCCAAATATGCATACCCTTACAGTATCAGATTCTTCGTGTGCTTTTTATTATGTTTTACTTAAAAAGGTCAGGTAGACTGAGATCCCAATGAAATTCAATCTCTCCGTTTAACAAGGAATCTAGTAAGATGTCCTGAATAGGATAAGAAAACTGTATTTGAGGACTGAGTAATCCCAAGGGGAGTCTTATCTAGAACAGATGAAATACAACAGACCAAATACTTTATTCATAATCAAGCAATATTTTACTTCTCATTTTTAATTACAATTTTATCTTCACAACTTTTCAAGGAGAGTTGTACAGAAACATAGGCTTTGTTGAAAGACACCATAAGGAACAGTGAGACACTCTCTTTGAAACAATGTTTTATGTGTTAAAAATATTGATACTAATTAACAAGAAAGTCTAAACTCAGAAGCACAGAAGCCTTGAACAAAAAAAGCATGTCTACTAGTAGCAATTTATTTGCCCACATATCTCTTCTGTAAGGTATATGAAGAAGATGGAATATGATCTCATTGAAGAATGAATGGTTTCCTCATCCCGGTTCCCATTAGCATACAAACCATAACCTCACATTTCAGAATATCAGATTCAGTCCCACAGAACAATATGACACACCATATATCTTGTCAACTCCTCAAAATTTTCCAGAAGCCAAGAAGCTGTCCCGTTAACACTGTGACAAGATAATAGCCTCATATACTTTTCTCCTACCTCTGAGTGGAGGTGTTTGCCCTTCAAAGATTATTGGCTTTTTAGTGTATGCACACAAATCGCTCCCGAAAGGCAGTCTAAGACAAATATCTCCTCAACTCTTTAAATAACATTTGTGCCAGGGGTGGGGGAGGGAAAAAGGGTTTCAGTTACCACAATACTTGCTTTTCTTCACTGGGACAATGTCACTGTTGAGGCTGGAAGAGGACTTTTTTCAGAGATAATCTTTGCAGCCTAGAATTAGTCCTTAGACACTACTGATGTTTGACTCTAGTGAATGCAATTTAGTCCCCCTGCTGATGTTAATACTAAAAGTGTACACAGTTTTTCTGAAGAAAACCAAGTCAGCTCCCTTTAGCTGGGCAGTAGACCCTTGCCTGCTGACAGAATATAGGCAGCATTAAGAAAAAAGCAGCTTTTAGAGTTACACGCCAAGACTTCACTTTTCAGCACACTCTGCAAACAAAAAGCAGAAACGGTCAGATAAGTATGTGCAATAAAAAGCAAAATGTTCTTACAGCATTCATATCCCGTGACAGGACACTTACAAAATCCACATCCCTTTTTCTTCCCTATTCTACTCTACACCCTCAGTCCCCCTTCAAGCCACAGGTGGAAACTATGAGGGTGTCTTGAACTATTTGTTAGCATATGAGGTGTGTGGTGTATTTCTAGGTGAAATGGGTCTGAGAAACCAGCTTCTGAAGGATGAGTCAGCCTCTCACCTTCTGTGAGGAAGGTATTCCTCTTCTATGTCCCATCATTAATGCCAATGAGATGATAGGAGGAGTGGGGTCAGGAGACACTGTGACTGTTCTTTTAGCTGACACAACATGTCAAAGCAGTCTAGCGACTGAGTGCAGGTTAGGATTGTCTATGAGAAATAAATTCAGGAAATTATAACCAGGTCCAGATTCAGTTTTAGTTTTATCCGAACTGGCTAAAGTCTAGAACAGGTGGGACAATTCAGCCACCATAGGGTGATGGAAGCAAAGGCTTCAGAATTAGAAGGAGGCAGTAGCTCAGGCGGCTGAAATAATTTTCTGGTGAGTCAGTGTGAATAATTTAGTCTAGTCAGGTGCCCTACCATACTTTTGGATTCAGGATCAGGTCTGCCTCTAGACCAGTCAGTAGTAAAATGATCCCCATCATGTTGCAGCACTTCATAAATCTCGGCTTCCTCACAGCAGAAAGAGGTTAACATTTATGTGGGCAAAACAGCAAGAACGT
>NW_022994029.1:0-3815 GCF_012275295.1 Melopsittacus undulatus | reverse complement strand
TTTCTGAAGCACTTTAACCAAGTTCATCTTCAACAGGTCAATCAGCTCTGGCAGCAGGTGGAAGGATACATCAGTCAGATGAACAGAATACTAAGCCATTGTTTTGTGAGACCACACAATTGGTCAAGCATAGCCAGAGGATATCGCTCAGCTAGATAGGTGACATCCACACAGGTGCTGCTAAAAAGAGTAAAAGGGAACCCTAATCTAGCAACACCTATGTTCTAGGAGAGAACTCAGCATCCAAGGTCTTTGAGGGTGGTATCAGAGTGGGAGGTGAGCTTGCTGGTGCGCTGTGACATCTTGCACTTCACTTGTAATGGAAAGAACTTGACTGCAGGGAATGAATGCACTTATAATTGGAGGGATAAATGTGCTTAGAGAACAAAATCAGAATGGGTGCCTTGTTATGATCTGCTTCACAAATATCTGTGGCTTTTTCCACTTCTATTTTTTTCTAGTGAGATTTCCATTAAAAAACCCTATTTTGTTCAGGTTGTGAAATCTTAAACTGATGCTGCTGGGAGGAAATATATCTGATCCAGTAATGGAACTAACAAATTGCTTTCAAGGCCTGGAAGTCCAGAGGATGACATGCCACAACTAGAATCTAATAACCTGACATTTCTTAGAATTTCCTCATCTGAAAAGAAGCCAGATCTCACTTGGCTGAGCTTACAGATGAGGGCAAATATACAGAAAATATACAGTGGGAACAGGACTGTGAATGGCCATAGAGAAAACCGCAGTCTTTTGGATTATACAGCCTGCTAGAAAAAGAACTATCAAGTGTTTCAAGAAGTCAAATAAAATCTATGTGTTATCCAGAGGTTAAAAGCTTCAAAAGGAATAGAGAAGGTAATTAAAAACCTCTGTATGAAGTTATATAACAATTTTTTATTGGTATTATATAACATACAACTTTTGTTTGTCTGTTTTTAGTAGTCCTTAATGCTAGCAGCAGCAATGAAGGAAAACAATGGTGTCACACAAAGAAGAACCCTAAGTACCAAATACAGTAAATCTACAGCCACTGCTAGGATGTGGATATGTAGGTTTGACTCTGAGATATTGCTCTAAACCTTACAACACAGTTTCTAAGAAAGGTCCTACTCAACAATACATGAAACAAAAATGTTAAACCCTGAGAATTTGGTAATGAATCTGAATAGCTATTGCATTACTTGTGAGCTTAATATAATGGTTTATTTTAGCCAACAGATCTATCCCTCAGGGTCTTCCTGGTGTGGGTTCTCTGGGACACACTGTCATTTTGCCTTTTAAAACAATATTTATAAAACGTCTTGGTAGAAAAAAAATGCAACCCTCCTAAAATCTGGTTTGACATTAAATTTCTTGGTTGTTCTGCTGCAGCTCATTATTGCAAAATCAAGATATTATACAAAGGTCACTGGGTAGGAGCGTACCACATGTCCACAGAGACAAAATAGAAGTAGGATAGCCAAAACCACTGACAAAGATTTGAGATCTATGTGTTACATGCGTTGGATAACCACCCTTGTAGATATGCTGGCGGCTCTTGATGCATTGGTGAATACAATTTATGCACTACCTTTCTGCAGAAAGAATATGGGCTTATTTATTTATAAAGAAAAGAAGCTGGCAAACCATCTTGAAGAAACCATTTCTGTCCATGTTTGTTAGCATTTGCTGAAAGGACTCAGGAGTTTTGAATCTCTGCATCTCCGTGTGATCCGTGTTTTCTCTCAAACACAAACTTATCCTACTTATGCAAATCTACACACAGAGATACAAACTGTTCAAGGTTGTCTTCATAAACTTTTGAACCCTTCTGGCTTCTAAAAAGGAACACAATCACAAAGGAATTCTTAAGAATTATTGGAATCATTTATCAGAATAGGAGTGTAAGTACTAATAATAAAAAACATTTGTTTATTAGTACTTACACTCCTATTCTGATAAATGATTCCAATAATTCTTAAGAATTCCTTTGTGATTGTGTTCCTTTTTAGAAGCCAGAAGGGTTCAAAAGTTTATGAAGACAACCTTGAACAGTTTGTATCTCTGTGTGTAGATTTGCATAAGTAGGATAAGTTTGTGTTTGAGAGAAAACACGGATCACACGGAGATGCAGAGATTCAAAACTCCTGAGTCCTTTCAGCAAATGCTAACAAACATGGACAGAAATGGTTTCTTCAAGATGGTTTGCCAGCTTCTTTTCTTTATAAATAAATAAGCCCATATTCTTTCTGCAGAAAGGTAGTGCATAAATTGTATTCACCAATGCATCAAGAGCCGCCAGCATATCTACAAGGGTGGTTATCCAACGCATGTAACACATAGATCTCAAATCTTTGTCAGTGGTTTTGGCTATCCTACTTCTATTTTTGTCTCTGTGGACATGTGGTACGCTCCTACCCAGTGACCTTTGTATAATATCTTGATTTTGCAATAATGAGCTGCAGCAGAACAACCAAGAAATTTAATGTCAAACCAGATTTTAGGAGGGTTGCATTTTTTTTCTACCAAGACGTTTTATAAATATTGTTTTAAAAGGCAAAATGACAGTGTGTCCCAGAGAACCCACACCAGGAAGACCCTGAGGATAGATCTGTTGGCTAAAATAAACCATTATATTAAGCTCACAAGTAATGCAATAGCTATTCAGATTCATTACCAAATTCTCAGGGTTTAACATTTTTGGTTTCATGTATTGTTGAGTAGGACCTTTCTTAGAAACTGTGTTGTAAGGTTTAGAGCAATATCTCAGAGTCAAACCTACATATCCACATCCTAGCAGTGGCTGTAGATTTACTGTATTTGGTACTTAGGGTTCTTCTTTGTGTGACACCATTGTTTTCCTTCATTGCTGCTGCTAGCATTAAGGACTACTAAAAACAGACAAACAAAAGTTGTATGTTATATAATACCAATAAAAAATTGTTATATAACTTCATACAGAGGTTTTTAATTACCTTCTCTATTCCTTTTGAAGCTTTTAACCTCTGGATAACACATAGATTTTATTTGACTTCTTGAAACACTTGATAGTTCTTTTTCTAGCAGGCTGTATAATCCAAAAGACTGCGGTTTTCTCTATGGCCATTCACAGTCCTGTTCCCACTGTATATTTTCTGTATATTTGCCCTCATCTGTAAGCTCAGCCAAGTGAGATCTGGCTTCTTTTCAGATGAGGAAATTCTAAGAAATGTCAGGTTATTAGATTCTAGTTGTGGCATGTCATCCTCTGGACTTCCAGGCCTTGAAAGCAATTTGTTAGTTCCATTACTGGATCAGATATATTTCCTCCCAGCAGCATCAGTTTAAGATTTCACAACCTGAACAAAATAGGGTTTTTTAATGGAAATCTCACTAGAAAAAAATAGAAGTGGAAAAGCCACAGATATTTGTGAAGCAGATCATAACAAGGCACCCATTCTGATTTTGTTCTCTAAGCACATTTATCCCTCCAATTATAAGTGCATTCATTCCCTGCAGTCAAGTTCTTTCCATTACAAGTGAAGTGCAAGATGTCACAGCGCACCAGCAAGCTCACCTCCCACTCTGATACCACCCTCAAGACCTTGGATTGCTGAGTTCTCTCCTAGAACATAGGTGTTGCTAGATTAGGGTTCCCTTTTACTCTTTTTAGCAGCACCTGTGTGGATGTCACCTATCTAGCTGAGCGATATCCTCTGGCTATGCTTGACCAATTGTGTGGTCTCAACAAAACAATGGCTTAGTATTCTGTTCATCTGACTGATGTATCCTTCCACCTGCTGCCAGAGCTGATTGACCTGTTGAAGATGAACTTGGTTAAAGTGCTTCAGAAA
>NW_022994028.1:0-3814 GCF_012275295.1 Melopsittacus undulatus | reverse complement strand
CACCTTCCTCTAGACCTGTTGCTCAAAGCCCCGTCAACCTAGCCTTGAACACTGCCAGGGGTGGGGCAGCTACAGCTCTCTGATCTGCTGAGCTGATGCAAGTTGCTACAGATTGCAGTGGCATTTTCTGTAAATTTTATATTTGTAACTTATGATAAAATCATGGAAAATACAAGCCATTTTGACAGAACTTTATGATTAAATTCACTGCTTAATATGTAAAAATAAAAGTATTTTTTGTTTCCTGTAAGTTGAAAGCTTTGTTATGGTTCTAAACTTGAAAACTCCATAAGTGTACAGCAACTGTGCAGCTTCAGCTACGTACCACAGTGCTACCTAAAATGTGACAGCTGTACATCCAGTGAGAGGTATTTGCCTCAGGTTGATTGTGTTTCAGTGAAAAGAAAACCAAAAGTGAGGCAGCCTTAGGAGACAGTTTTGTAAGAATCTGCTTCAGCTAGAATGTACAGATGCATATGAAGTAAAATGACCATCAAAATGAGGGTTCTCAGAGTTCCATCTGGCTGGTTTGCAGAGTTGAGTGTTTCCTAGTGAAACTGGACCAAGTCCATAGCTCTGCAGAGTGAAAAAGAAAAATTTATGATGCCTTTTATCCTCCAATATTCAGTGACTGCTCTCAGGTTATACCAGCAGTTGGCTGATGTGTGTGCAGCAAAAATTCAAGTTTTAAGACACTTCATGAAGACAAAGATATATCTCATGTTTGTTTCTGTAGCTAGCAAATGCACTACTAAATGCCATACCTGAAGTGTCTTTTCCTATTTCATACTACCTTGAAAGTGAGATAATATAGATGTGCTTTGGTTTTTTTTCTGTCTTCCAATCAATAGCATTCTCAATTCTGAAGTCAGGACACTGCTGATGATGATGATGATGTGTCAGCAGGAAAGAACCAGCTTGACTGTCAGATTCCTGGTTGATTTTAAAAGACTAGTGGTTTGCAAAAAACCTCTTCATTTGTGAACTGATAAGGCTGGCTTTGAAAATTTTTATTGTAAATCACAGTGTGGTAGCCTGCCTTTTCACTGTTTTTCCCAAACATCTTACAAGACTTAATAAATGTTCTCAATTTTCTAAAATTAGAATAAATACAAAGTAAAAATTAGTACATTTCTGTTAAAAAAAAGTATGAAACAGGAGGTGAATTTATTTATTCCCTGCCTTGACACATATTTGCTATTGAGCTAAGGCATTTATTTTGTCATCATTGGTGTCATTTTCTTCATCTGAAGTTGAGATGTTACTAAGTAGATCATGCAAGAATAATACTATTGTTCGTAAGATGTATACATCGTGAATAGAAAACTATATTGTAATGCTTCATAGTGCTCTTTGAAATATCTCAGAAAGGACAGTAGCAGCTCAGTCATTCAAGGAATGTTAATTCACCAATTACAATTTTAATACCAAATCTTGCCAAATTCTGCATAGAAACTCAGGGGCCTCATCACTGATTAGCTGAGAGACAGTCTGTTTGTTTCATATTGTCTCAGTTGCAGTCATGAGAAGCTTTTGGAGCACAGCTTATGTAATAGAAGATGTGCCTGTTAGTATAGTGTTCTCCACGAAGGCATCTGCAAGCATGAATTGTTATGCATTATGAATTAGCAGATAAACCATTGGAGCCTGTTTTGTCAGCAGAGATCTAGCGTTTTTAAATCCCTTTTCCCCTCCTGTACTCCCAGTGGTGAGGTCAACCTATTTATGTTAGGATAACCAAAGGTTAAGGATACATAAAATTGTTTTCAGAAAATCTCGTGTACAGATCCACGTGCCTGTCCTCTTTTTCTCGTAACTGATAAAATATACATAATACTCCAAGCTCACACATGCTCTGACTTTGGTTAATAAACATGCAAGATTTTTACTGAATGAAAAAAAAAAACCCAAACAATACTTTGTACCAAATCACTCTAAGTGAAGATCATTATGAAATCTTTAAAGGTTATCTTTGCCTTACTACTTTAATGTATTATCTTCAGCATATTACTTTCATGTTTCCTTCATTTCAGGTGTTGGATTTTTTAGGTTGGTTTATTGGGTTTTTTTTTGGCTTTTTTGGTTTGGGGGGGGAGGTTATTTATTTATTTTCTATTCCATTGTCTCACTTGCTATTACATTAAATACTCCAAAGAGAAACCTCTCTGAAATTATGGAGAGAGGAACCCAAGAAGTGGCTGGAATTTTGGCAAGATTATAATTGATGTTCTGGCTGCTACTTGTCATTAAATTGAGTATACATATCTGTGATTATGCATATTTACCATTTGCATAATCTTGGTCATTATAGGAAGTAGATTATTTTTAACTGTACCAGGAAAAGGCAGACAATCAGAAAAGAAATTCCGTTCAGAGGCTTTTTCTCATGCCATTTAAAAGCAGTATACTAAATTCAAATTTGATGACAGACATCTACTGTGAAATGACTTCAGCTGGATTCCCTCCTGTAAACAGCATATTTTATTCATATGTTAAGCTGTGGTTGCTGTTGAATACAGAATTATGTATTCATAAATAAATATCTTCACATCTGTGGCTCATGCAGGCTGTATCTGATTAACTTTGCAAGAAATTATAGCTCTTTCTTGACTTCATGGAGTTATTACTGATATACATCACTGAGAACAGAAGCAAAATCAAGTCTACTTGTTGTCTGTGTAGAATGCCAGTGTTTGATTTTCATGTGGTTACAAGTTGAACTATGCTTTGGGCCTTATTCAGTCCCTTGTGAAAACACCCTTCAAGTGTATATCTAGTGTCTTACACCTTCAGGAGTGCATTAGTCCAGAACACATAAGTCTCACTTTTTTTTGATGTATATATTTGGGTACCGGCCATCTATTTACCATTGGCATGTGTCCATGTTAAATATCACTTCAAAAGCACAAAATTAACAAAGCTAAAGGGTAAAAACCCCTTTAGTTTTTTCTACACTCAAAATTTATTCTTTCTTTGCAGAAAACTATGCTTTCCATCTCCACCTTGGGACATAATGGTTTAGCAAACCTCTTTTGTTATAGCATCCCCTCCTTGTTTTTTCATTCATTGCAAGCAATTTATTACTGTTTGAAGATGTCCCCTGTAGTAAATTTCTCCAAAACTTAATGAAATTTGTGAGTACTTGAGTCAAAATCATTAGCAGTTAGCAGTTTGTAGTTAAAGAAATAGAACATATATCAATGGACAAAAAAAAGTAATCAGGTCTGTGAAATTTGATCACAAAAGAACAGTGAAGGACAGTGATCACAAATACAGTATGTATTTTGTTTGTTTGAATAGGTTTTGTATGCATCTGTACAGCACTGTCCAAGTTTTCCATTTTATATATTAAGTTTCTGTGATTGAATTTGAATGTTACCTCCGTTACAGCACTCAGCTGATACCATTTTCTCATTCATTCTCTGGTGCAAAGGCCGGTCAGTTTGTGTCACGTGTGTTTCATTTGTAGGATCACATGAAACATGAAGATGTGACATGAAGACAGGAGGCATACACTGTTCAGTAGAAAGAGCACTTCTGCACTGGCAGGAGTAATGGCTTAATTAAAAATGCTTCTCTCCACCAGTGTCACGGAGCATTTTATTTTTTTCAGTCTCTTTCACCTCTAATAGTAAATTAGGATATGGATATAAGAGAACAGGCCCTGCTGCTTTCAGGCACATTGCTTGTTTGATTTCATCATAGGCTCCACAGAATGGACTTTTATAACGAAGGATGCTGAATCAGGCCTTCAGTTAATATTTCCAAATTATTTGTGCTTTTTAATTGATTTTCATTTAGGTAACAGAATGGA
>NW_022994027.1:0-3823 GCF_012275295.1 Melopsittacus undulatus | reverse complement strand
TGAGGGTTATAATAATGTATGTTTTAAATATTAATTTGGGTGAGAAAAAGTGTTATCTGCTTTTAGCAGATTAGTAAAATGAGGCAGCAAAAGATTAAAATCATTTGACTTAGGTCTTCTGCAGCTTACTCTGTATGATGGTCAGTGGAGTAAAACTTTTCATTTTACTGACTAAACTGTGTATGCATCCCTCTGTGCTGTGCAGTCAAAACTATATGCTCAAAATCAGAACAGGATCACTTTCAATGAAATTCCCTTTGAGTTTAATTGTGTTTTACACTAAATTGCCTTTGCAATGATAAGGCCAGACTTAGAGTATGAATTGCATATAGGCTGGACTAATGCCACTCTTCATTACCACAGAGAAGGACTTAGCGTGTGTGACTGCCATACTGAGGTTAATTAGCAATGCCCTTAGCAGTAGCCTAAATCAGCTGTGCTGTTTTGGGGATCTAGGTGGGAGGCTACCCTACCCAATATCTAACACGGTGATTAAGGGCTGGGGATCACATAAATTCTCTTGATTTTACACGAGTGTTTCTTTTCCTTCTTTTCATGGACAGAGGCTTGGGGACATGGTTTAAGTGTGTGGTTGGAACTAGATGATATAAGGTTCTTTCCAACCGTAAAACTCTTCTATGATTCTATGAAATCCAGGCTTGTGAGGTCCAGAGTAATGCTGATGATACACATGGCTAACTTAACGTATTGCCTATAGTGTACAAGGTGCAATAAAATTCTTCACTTGACAGGCAGATCAAGGTAAAATGTGGGTGAGGCATGTCCACTTGCAAAGATCATGGAAATATCAGAGGCATGTCATGCAGGCTTCTCCTGCTACAGTGCTTGGACTGTAAAACATTGGAAATACACACATGACATTACGTACTGCAGATTGAAAGGCAAAGAATAGCAAATTGGTGTCTGGGCTTTCTTGATTACTTTCATAAATAAATTACTTCTGGACACTTGTCTCTTTGTTACAAAAAAAAAAAAAAAAGAAAAGAAGGCCACATGCCATTCTGATTCTGCCAAAAACCATTCTTCATAGCTACTGTCACAGAAAGGGAAACCCAGAAAATGAGATGCAGCATGGGTTGTGTGAGTTCTAGGTAATGCACCAGGGAGATTGAGTCGTTTGAAGTCACTATCTTCAATGAGGACTGGTAGGGTAAAAAGTGCTATGTGTGTGTTAAATACACTGCAGTTTTCCCTTTGACTGAAATTTGGACATATTCTTAAACTCCTGTGAAGTGTGTACTGAGGTGAGCTTTGTGCTCACCCTTCCAGTGGAGTGATGTGATGACAAACTCGGCACTGGGACAGTAGCCTGGTTGGAGTAAATTTAACCCATGGAGAAACAAGGACATCCACAAACACCAAGGCGGAAGTCCTGTGTTCCTCAGTGATGTGTAGTGCCAATCTTATCTGAAATCTGATCAATAGCAACAGCCCTCAGTGTCTTTGCTATTTTATAAAGATGTCTTTAAGGACTAGGCTAGCAGCCAGCTGGCATCTATCCTGCACTCAGGACAGATTGTCGTTGGCAGTTTCTGTGAAAGTGACACACTGAGACACTAATTTAACTCCTTTTAAATTACTAGCAAATCGAAGCTTAGTATTTCTTCTGCTGTTGAAAGTTACATGTACTAGTTCCATGCTGTAGGTATACCTGTTCATTATATGTATTTCTATGTGTTATAGATTTTTAATGTTGATTTTACCAGTGTCATTTATCAAAGGGATCCTGAAGAGCTGCACACAGGGTTATTTCATGGTCTAGAATTTCAAAGAGGGCTGACACGGTGTACTTTAACTAGATTTTATTTAAACACATGTTAAGGTCAGAAATTTAACAAGAAACCACGTAAATTGTGTGGGACAAGGTTGTAATACCACAGAGGCTGACCAAGAAGCAGCATTCAATCATTGCAGGTTTTACAGCATATATATATGTCCTACTTCTCAGCTTCAGAAGTCAAATCAAGAATTTGGAAGTTCAACTTCTTCAAGCTGGTGGCAGGAGTAATTTCCCACACCCAGACTCCAAACAGCAGGAAGGGAACATTGGTTGTAACCCTGCAGCATGGGGGACTGAGCTCATTGCAGCTCATGGAAATCCAAGACACAGAGGGGGGACAGTGTGGACCTACAGGAGTCTGCCTTTTAAACCTAAGGCGAGAAGGAAAGTTTAGGATTCTTGTAGTGAAAGTCCTGATCTGCCATCTGCAGAGATTTATGGTGTTTATTTGCTTCTAAATGGAATTTAACTGTGTAACCCCTGGGGGCATTTGTATAATCTCATTCTTCCTGTCATGTAAATATGTTAAAAACTGCCTCAATCTTTAGACAGACTATTGATCTAGGTTTTGATTCTCTGTTCTGACGTATTTTAGAACATTTCACCCAATGTGCGGAGGAATCTGCTGTTCAGATGATGTTTTATCTCCAGATGAAGAGGGTATATGTTCTGGGAGGTATTTCTCAGAAAGTGGCCTGGTAGGGCTGCGGAACAAGCAGCAGAGCTCTCAGCACGGTAAGTAAGGGCCAGAATTACTGGAGGTGGAGTGGAGATATATGGGCAAGATCCATAGCTTATTTTCCAGGATATGAAGAAACAAAATTTGCTGCTAAACCAGGCTCCACAAATCTGCCTGCTGAAAACAGCTAGAGAAGACGGCAGAGACACATTTAGGCATGACCAGCACAGCTCAGCCATATAACCACCTCTACTGTTCAGGAATACAGGCAGGCATTAGCAGAAAGTGATTGTCCCAGGAATGAATTGAGCCGTTTGAATGGTATTTTCATGGGACAGTACATTCCTGGAAAAATATCTTGCTTAAAACTATAGATTTTAGAAAGCACATGAGAGTACTCATGTGCTTTATACAGCATACAACCAACAAACCATAATCTGCACTTACCATTAAAGGTAATTGATTATTAATACTCAAGTAGCTCATCATATTCCTCTAGTGCTGAAGAAGATACATGATTATCATCTCCAAAGATATCATTTGGTTCTTTCTGTCCACATGCAGCTCTGATTGCCCTCAACCACACATGCTGAACAAATGATTTTTTTTTCTGCTCACCTTCATTTTTATCTCTTCTAGCCAAATGCATTAAACCATGTGTTTTACATGGGAATTTGGGCTTGAGAACCCAACAAATCAGACTTCCAAATTAGATCTGGCTTGTAGTTTGCAGTTCAGAACTACCATTACTAATACTAGTTTTTAGAAAGCAGATCAAATACATAGCAGATAAAAGTTAAGTGCCATAAATCCCTTTTCAGCCAGGCAATTAATGGAGATCTAGTTTCTTTTCAGAGTGCATGAGAATTCATTTTTTTTATTCTAATTTTTTCCTTTATGTTTTCTCATAAGGGTGGATTGTATGCAACTGTGAATGAGGTGTACAAAAATGTCATCCCCATACTGGGAGCACCATCGAGATTTCAGGAAGCTTAATTTGACACACAGCAAGCTACAGAAGGCCCTGACAGCAATTATTAATAAGGTACTCGTGAGGCAAGGTGATGCTAGCAAGACACATCACTGGGTTGCACTGTTTGTCTAAGACTGGTGATAATAAAAGTGTTCATGTCAAATAGATCATTTCCTTTTTCTAACAAAAGCTTCCATCTGCTTGATCTCCCTACAAAGGGTAATGTACAGTGAAAAGCAGCTCTATTCTCTGTGTAGAGAAAAGCATAGGTAGTAATAAACTAGTTTAGAGTCCACAGAAAAATAGCGGAACAGGTCAAACTTAGAATCAGAAACAGGGTTATTCACCGGGCCATATCTATTTAGGGAAA
>NW_022994026.1:0-3846 GCF_012275295.1 Melopsittacus undulatus | reverse complement strand
GGTACAATGATTGTTCTTAATTTATTACTCTTTCTTGCCTTGGCAGCCTTTAGAAGTTTTTGCTAGGAAGAAATTGGCGTAAGAGACTTTTTATGAAGAGTAGTTGTAGTGGGGTATTAGACACAGATAGGCAGCTGTCTTTTGCCATCCTGGAAATGGAAGAGCAAATGATTATATCATACTTCTTGTAAGAACTGAAGTTGTTAATTGAAATTCCTTTCTCCTAATAAAGTATAGAAATTAGAGTAAATTAAATAAAGTATGACACTGCAAATGTATTTATTAGACCTTCCTATAGTCATAATAGGCTTTTGCATTAGCTTGCTTTTTTTTAATGCATATAAGCATTAGTTTTGAACTGAATATTCATAAGTTATTAGATGCTAGACATAAACATCGGCCACCACGTGAAGTCTATCAGGAAGAAATATGATTTAAAAATAGTATATTTCAACAATTTGATTAACATTTGCTATGTTGCCTTTGTGTTCACCATAGTCAGAATACTGCAATATATTTCGAGTACAGACATCAGTTTAATAAAGAACCTTGAGAAATCAGCCTCAAACTGAGAAATAAAATATAACTTCACCCTGAAGCAGTAAAAGAGAAATTCTTCTTGCATTTACTGTAAATACACTGAAGAAGAAAACTAAAATACCAGATTGTTAGGCTTCAGGAAAAGATCATCAACTTTTAAAAATGCATGCATATAAAAGTTTTCTAAGTCAACGAAAACTAAATTTAAGTCTTCCAAAATAATCCTGTTGGCATGATTATCTTCCACATCGAAAATGACAAAGAAAGAAGGATCTGTGCAGGGACCCGATAATACAAAGAAGCATGTAAGCTTTTCTAGAGCTCCAATGCCATCTGCTGGACGGGTAAAAGAATGCAGTGAGCCTGAACGTGGATCTGCCACATGGAAATCCGAGGATGGGCTGTCCCCGGAATGCTGATACATAAAAAGATAACTTCAGAATTAGGGAAACAAATCCTTCATGGGACTGAGCAGCTCTCAAGGGAATGGAAGAATGGTGAATAAAAGAAGCAAAACGGTGAACTGGTATCTTGGTTCCATGCAAAGGGAGAAAAACCATTTCAGAAAACAGGAAAAGGGACCCCAACTTAAAGTTCCTCCATCAAGGACTACTTTTTGGGCAGTGATCTCTCAGTTTTGGGCCCTAAACTTAGCACTTAAGTCTAGCTTTATGCAAGAAGACTTATTCTTCAAAGATGAAAGATATAAAAAGAAACTGCAACAAAACTACAAGGACAGATTGTTTAAGATTTACATCTTAGTTGTAAAACTACAGAAGAATGACAAATCAAACTCCAGGGATAAAGTTTTCTGAAGGATTTTATGTCCTTTGAAGGCCCACAAGGGTGATATTTTTAGTTATTAGCTGCACTCCAGATTTCTGTTCTGCAAGTTTGGACTTTCATGCTGGATAAGCTTCAAATACTGTAATATATGCAAACCAGTAAGTCTTCTACAATACTCACATTTCAGAGAGCAAATGCAATGTCCTCTTTGGGAGAGAACAATGAGACAGTGCAATAAGTGAGCACCAAGACTGGGAATCTTCTCCCTGAAGCAGGCAATTGGATACTTGAGGAATATATGCTGAGGCATAACCTAACTATTTTTCCAAACCCAATACAGTCAGTATTTGCATATTAAGATTGACAAAACCCATCATTTATCATATTAAAATTACACTTTTACTGTAGTAAATCGATCTTAATAATTGTTTTTTGCTGTAAATGCAGACATGAAACCTTCTAGCTAAGCCAATCCATCTCCATTGCAGCCTTGCTGTGGAACTTTCTGGACTCTTTTGAAGAGTCTTTTACTTTCTTGTTTTTCACCAGCTGGAAATTAGAGTGTTGTTCTGCACTGCTAGAAATCTCTGCTGAGACCACAGCATTGCTTGAGCCATGGCAACCAGCTGCAAGTACTGTGTGTGGCTGCCTGGCTGAGTATCTGTGGCTAAAAAACTGCTGCACTTCCATGCAGGTGGCACATACTGTGTCCTGTCTTCTCAGCAGGTGTAAGTGGATTTGCTGCATATTGAAGTGCACTGGAAGGCATGTATACACGTAAAAGTGTGTAATTTTATATGTTTGTCTCTGGTGCCTCAGCTGGAAACATTAATGCCCTGTCTCATTTAATAAGTAGCACACTGCTAAGGTTATGGCAAATTTTACTCTTCTGTCTCTCAATGTGAAGTGCTATTGATCATGTATTAACTAGTATTGCTCTCACTATCAGTTTTACTCTGTTTATCCAATCACATCTCCACTACTTCTTTATCATAAGTGTGCACAACTATGGAAAAAGAATCCTCTCAGTTTCTCCTCTTACAGAAGCCATTAAACAGCAGCAAGCAAAGAAAGAATAATCTGTAACTCCTGATAATTCCTTTATTTTCTCCCCTCAGTGCAGATTAATCTGGACAGCATGAAATCTCCATTGCATCTCACTGAAGCTCAGTTAAAACCTGCTTGCTTTACCTGATTTGATGTTTGGTCTTTTAAGCTCAACTTGAAGGAGCTTATGCTCATGAGTTTATAGGGATTAGTACCATCTTGATATGCTAGGCCAAAAAGCTATATAGGAAGAAGAAGTGCTGGAGGAATCTGTAATGACAGCAAGGGTCATTAGCTTGTAAGTTATTTGAGAAAATTATTCAGGGATTGCTGTTTGGACCCATCTTACTGGAAATTTTCCTTAAGTGACTGTGTTGCAAAAACAAGAAGAAACATCATGATTAGTTCAAAGGTTACAGGCTCAGTCCACAGGGGAAAAGATATGACTCTGTGAAGTGGAAGAAAGTATATAAATTAGCAGTACAGACTGCAAAGTCATCTCTTTGGACAACAGCAGGAATTTCTGCTCTCAGTTGGTGATCAGTGGTTGAAAACCGCTGAGACAGCAAAGCAAGTGTATGTAACTGGGTGCAACTGGTCCTAACATAGA
This sequence comes from Melopsittacus undulatus, assembly GCF_012275295.1. NCBI lineage: Eukaryota > Metazoa > Chordata > Aves > Psittaciformes > Psittaculidae > Melopsittacus > Melopsittacus undulatus. Next base: position 863 of record NW_022994026.1, on the reverse strand, counting down.
TACAAATCACTACGACAGCGCTGTGAGAAGGGCGAGTGCTTTTACAGAGCAGAGTGTAAAGCAACATCCAGAAACATAAACTGTACTAGAGAGATGTTGTGTAGGGGTCCAGTTCAAGTCCAGGCAAGATTAAATAAGTCTGAGACAGAAGCAGAGAAAGACAACTAAAACACCACAGGAAATAAGGCTAACACAAAGCTACAGAAGACTGGCACGTTTTAGCCTCACAAATGAAAGACAAGGAGAGTACAATTACTGTACACAAATACTGTAGGAATCCTGAATGGCCATGCTGGCCCAAGACCAATTAGATTTAACTTATCACAAATACATTTATGCATGAGAAAGACCTTCAGTTTGCAGAAGACAGGGTGTCGACTCATCATACCTTCTTGCTAGAGTCAGAAGGACCAAAAAGCTCTGAACCAAACACAAACAACAACAACAAAGAAAAAAGACCTACAATGTAAATTTGTTTTGAGATGTTTCTAGAAATAAGGAACCCTATTGGATCTTCTGGCCCTCTCTCACATTCCATTGTCTATATTTGAGCCAGAGCACCCTGTGTGTGCACAGAAACTATAGTGCTCCTGGTATGGCTGAGTTTCTGGTCACTAGCCATGGTTTCCTTGGGACTTTTAAACTCCCTGGCACTTGCTGCAAGGAAAAGGCCATCATGATATTTCTGAAGGTTGTCAGTGATAACACAGATGCTGGATGAACCACAGGCACAATGCTGGTCCTGGATGTTCTACTTAACAACAGGAAGAACTGTCCAAGGCTGCGACAGTGAATAGGAGGCCATGACTGTAACAATCCTGACACAGAGGAATTCAAATCCTGGGTGGGGGGGAAGGAGAGTA
>NW_022994025.1:0-3849 GCF_012275295.1 Melopsittacus undulatus | reverse complement strand
GGGTGCCAACATCTGTGGCATCCAGGTGCCTGGTCAGCAATAAGGCTTCCAACATTGTAAAGCACCAAAGATACATGTATTTTGAGTACATCTGCACAGGAGAAAATTACAATTTCACAGGTAGAATATTTTTTTAAAATTAATGAGATCACATTCAACAAAATGGTATGCACACTGATGATCAGATGGTGACAGGAACTGGAGCAGGCTAAAAGCTCACCTTTCCAAAGACTGTAATAGTATCCAATCTCCAATTTTCTTCTTATTTTTTTGTTAAAAAAGTGAACACTTTCATATCTCCTCTGTCATTCCAAGCCCCCTACCTCTACATTCTGTCAGCATGAGTGATCAGTTTGAATGGCTACATAGTGCAGATTCAGAAAACATACCCAGTTCCAGCAGTTCAGAAAAGTGAGTTCTGTGATTTGGCTCCTCCTCTGCCTGATACTATACTGCTGCATTGCTGCATCTACGATGATAAAATTTTGGTGATTCCTGTTTCCAGCCGATCAGCAACATCCTACAAAACCATGTAAACTCCAATTCTTATGTGTCAAAGAAAAAAAGGAAGCAAATGCATTCTGAACACTACTGACATCTTACATAGGATAACTCACAAATTCCAAAACTAACAGGATATTGTGATAAATTCTTAGGGCAGTATTAGAGTTGATTTGTTTTCCTTAACTTCTGCATGTCCATTCCTCAAAAAGTAATAGAAATTTGCTTCAGAATAATCTTAACTTTCCTAATTTGATATCATAACTAAACATTTCAGAAATAAGTTGCTATTTTTTATGATGTTTTTAAGGTATTAGGTATTCTTATCTTATATCCACTTTAAATAAATATATACACATTTATTTGTACAATTTACCTATCTTCATGTGCACATATGCATATAATATACCATATGCCACTTGTGCAAGAGAAATAATGTTAGTATCTTTGATTTTCTACATTTGAGTTGTTAGTTTAGTGTTGAGCTTTTTTTTGAGATTAACCATCCCAACGGACCTTTTCAAATCAGGTGGTTAATGCACAAGAATTCTCAGACCCTAGACTGGCAGATAAAGTGGACCTTTTCAGAAGAAGTGCATATACATATTTTTATATAGTATTTATTAATTACTATAAAGTTGACTTGAATGCTATTTTGATGAGTTTTTGTAACTAATATCCGATAATGAGTTATCAAAGGTAGAGGCTGAATAGAAGAAAGAATACTCATTCACAATGTAAGTAATAGGATTTGTAAGGATTGTATTCTACAAAAGAAATAACCATAAATAACTGCTACTTGTAAGGTGAGGCTTGGCCTCCAAAAAAAACAGGAGGCAACTAAATAAGAGTGTAGGTAAAGTGGTAGGGCAAAAATACTCAAGGGTAGACAGAAAGTTAACTTGAAGATTTACTAAGAAACTATGCCATCAAATCCTGAGATTTCAGTACAGTCTGGAAAACCCACAGTTTCCAGAGTTTATTAGAAGTCAAATTCTGGAGGACGGAGGTTTGACCCAAAAATATAAAATTTTAGAACATGGTTTTTTTTTTCCATATCTGAGAACAACAAGTGGGGTTGTTAGCAATAGTTTACTCACTATTGTCAAAACACACTTGAAGAATTTGTTTGCATTTTCAGAATATTTTTCGTTTGTATTGTTAGTATCAAGTGCCAAACACATTTGTAATTGAAGTCAGTAAAATTGGTAATCGTGTCATGTTTGTCCTGCTTTCTCAGTCTAGCTGGTTTATGTTAGGCTTATAGGAAAATCTGCCTTCTACTAGGTATCCTTACCTGATACTTTTGCTGGGAAAGGCAGTTTACATCCCTGTTAAGCTGCACAGTGCTTCAGACTTCAGCTCTTCCCAGGCAGCTTGCTTTTAATCCAGTATGAGGCTTGCTGCTGGTGTTGGGGGTTTTTTCTTATGCTAGGGGGGTTACAATGTGGAAAGATGACATGACTTGTTGACAGAGAGTTTTCCTGTCAAGATTTCTTTCAAAAAAAGTCCTTCCATGGTTCAATTAGGAAGCTGATGTCTGGGTAGAAAGAGGTTTAAAAGAAGAAAAAGAGGCCTGCAAATTAAAAAAAAACAACTAAAACAGAAAAAAAAAAAAAGCATGAGTAAAGTTTGGTGTCACTTGCCTCCTGTAATAATGATCCCTTTTCTATTTGGTATAATAACTGACAATGTCCTGGAAGACAAATCTCTTTTTACTGCTAGTAATCAATGATAGCTCTACTGTTACACTAATGTTCTCTTCCTTCCTTCTTTCATTCCTTTTGACACCATTTTTGTAGCTTCAAATATCCTATGGTCTTGACCAGTTATTTAACACTAAGTTTGTTGTGGTTGGAATAAAATACAGATTTTGCTTGCTCTTGATCTTCATGTCTTTTGCTGTCACATATTTTCTGTCTTAACCTTTCAGGTAGCTGAGAGATGGTTTTTTAAATATGTCTTTTGGTTCTGGAATGAAAAGAGATACAGCATGTCTTCTGTTCTATTGCTGTTAACAGTGATGACCATCATACTGGGAAATAAAACAAACACTGTGATCCTCAAGAGAATGCAAATTATTATTTTTTTTATTTTTTATCCTGCGTCCTGTGACTATTTTTTATTTTTTTACTGGCAGCAGGAGCAGTAGCATGAATAGGACTGTATTTAGACAGTTGTTTACTTCCATTATTGCAGCTATAAAACATCTGCCTGACTCAAGCTTTAACAATATTTGTGTAAGCTTGGTGCACTCAGGAATCGGGATGCCCTTAAAATAAGAGTAACATTAAATAAAACCTAGGATATTTTTATTAAATACTGTGTGGGTAGAAATCCCCCACATTTTAAAATGAAATTCAGTCACAATAGGCAACTGCAATTTCTACAACTATGCCCTGAAACCATTGTAATATGTTATAACATCCCAAGGTGAAAAATGTTACCATGGAATGAAGGATGATAATTTTTAATAGTAATATTTTGAATTATTAAATACTCTACATGTGCTTGATGATTAAAACAGCAGGCAATGTATATGCAAAATTTTTAAGATAATTTGCAAAACACCTCAAAAGTGTGCTTAAATTTACTTCTAAATTGGTTGAAAGATGCTTTTCAGAATGTCTCCACAGAGTTCATCAAAGATGTGTAAAAGGCTAGTAAGATTACAGTAACAGAAAATTAAACCTGTAAGAGGGATCTTTTGTTGTATTATTTTTTTACAGTGTGTGTAATCTGCAGAATCACAAATTATTGTGTCAGGGTGATAATCTGGATTAACTGTATAACTTGACTTTACTGCTGCTTTAAAGTAACATCTGCTTTAGCAAAAACTTTAATCACTGTGGATGCGAATAGTGATGATAAAAACATTTTTTTTTCTGTAATCCAATCCCATTGCAGAGTAGGCAGTTGACCACATCTTCACAAAACATCTGTTTGACTGGCAAGAAACCACTGAACATTCTTAGAAAGTGCAGGAGCATATTCAAACCAATGGATGTGGAAAGGGATCTTAAAGGAAAAAGGAAAAAAAAGATACTATGATTTTTAACATTAGTTGGGCACTTAACATTTGTTCAGGCTAATCTCTTTTAAGTTGCCAGGTGAGACACTGAGTAGTGGCAACTGGTACTGTATATCATGATGACATTAATGTCTTGTGGCAGAAGGAGATGGGAAAAGACGCAAATTGGAGTTTTTAAATCACTAGCTGTTGAGGGGGATTCATTCTAGTTTCTGCAGGCATGGTTACCATTCTTTGCAACAGACTTGCTAGCTAAACTTGCCATCAATACATTTAGAGCCTCTCTCAATACTTTATTCTTTCTAAATATATATGTC
>NW_022994024.1:0-3854 GCF_012275295.1 Melopsittacus undulatus | reverse complement strand
GAAAAATAAGCTTTCTGTAAGAAATCAATGAAAGGTCCTTTAGCTGTGAAAGAAACCATGTGTACCACTCTTGTTTTCAGTCCACCCCAGGCAATCCTGTTCATAAACAGTGATGATGATACTATTGCTGATGGCAGATAGATGCCTCTCCTTACTTGAGCTGAGGCAGATACTTGTGAACTGAATTCCCTGGGCTGGAATGTGAGTGTTGCGTGCGTGTAACAAAAAAAACCCCCCTTGTACTACTTAACATTAAACCAGTCCCTTTTATTTAAGCACTCACAATGCTTTTACAAGCTTTAGCTAATGAAGCCTTAACCACCCTGCATGGCGCTGTAGGAAAGTGCTGTATGGGATTATTAGATTGAAGCACTGCCAGCTGGCAAGGGGGTCCTGCAAGAGTCCTCCTGCGCTCCACCTGTGCACACGGAAGACTTGCTCCGAGATCTGCTTGGCCTACTTTCCATATCAGAAGTAGACAGGCAGATCTCTCCGAAGGGGGACATATCAGTTGTGGGGGTTTTAATAACTAAATGAGATATGATTCCTTTCTTGTAAAAATAATGGACCCCTCCTCGCTAAGGCAATTATGAAATGCTGTAACCTGACTTGGTATTGCAGCACTGCTTTTCCGTGCAGGCTCTTAGGCCTCTGTTCAACTCCTCTTCTTGCATTTCTGTTCCTCCTTCTGCATTTTTTGCAGGTTTCCAGTAAGTGAAACAGAATGGTTGAAAAAAAAAATATCTTTAGTCTTTCTCCTTGTGAAGACTGTGCTGGGTTAGGGGTCAGTGTGGTGGGCAGTGAGAGTTTACCAGCATAACCACAGGGCAGACGTGACAACATAGTGGTGTAAATTTGTAGTTTGGTAGTCAGCATCAGCAGAGACCAAGTAAGCATGCAAAGAGGTACGTAAACAACCAAGGGAAAAGGTAGTCAGCTGAAGAACGCACATTAAGAAAAAGCAGTACTGGCTGCCAAAAAAAAATCACTACCCAGGTATGTGAGTAGTAAAAAGCAAAGTTTCAATCTGTTAGAAAAAAGTAAGCTGGGAAATAAAAAGACTTTAGGACTGCCTGATTGTCCCACAATGCTCACATACTGTGTCCATGCAGCAGCAGAGGCACTCTCATGCTCATAGGCAGAACCAAAGGTACTGACCCTGCAGCAGGTTGTGTGAAAGCTCCAGAGTGGGCTGGCCAGAGGGAGGCCCCAGGTCCAAGCAAGCTCGATCCGGGTTCCTGTCACCTGCCCCCTGACAGCTGACTGGAAAAGGAAAAATAAAAGGACAAAAAGGAAAGAAAAACAGCAAATGACCCTCATTAAATACTCAGCAACTCTTGGCAATAACAAATTGAATAGCCACAGTTAATAGATGCTTCTGTGCGCCTGGTGCAGCTGGTTCACCTAGGTTATTTTAATCATGATAGGGCTTTTCTCAGACTTTTTTGAGGCAAGTAATCCCAACCTTATTGATAGGAGGGGAAAGTTCTCCATGCTCTTATTTTTCAGAAGCTGCCTGGGCTTCATTTTAGGTGTATAACAATGGTGATGGGGTTTTTTTGTAACAAGCATGTGGTGTTTGAGTCACACAGGATGCTTTGCCTCTTTTATTCAGGGTTTCAAATAGACATACTGTTTACAGCTATCATTAGAAGGAAACAATCTTTTGGCATAATCTAACATTCAATGTTCTATATTCAGTGTAAGCCTGGAACATCACGATCAGATTGTAAAAGGGTCTTGAACTCTTGCTCACATTTATTTTATTAGGGCAGGATACTCTGAAGAGATTATTTTAATAGACCTTGTTTCTTTAGTGTTCCAATTTAAACATGTGTTTGAGTAAAAACAAGCCAAAGCATCAGACACTTGTTTTTTTTTTATTATTACAGTTTTGCAGCTGACTTTCTAGTGTTTTCAATGTAGTATCTACATGTAAGTGTATTGTGCACTTTTTTTGTAACAGCTCTTTAGAGATCACTTTGATTCAATGCTAACATTGTTTTTCTGAGTTCTCCATCTTTCTTGTCTATGTTTTCCTATCTCCTTATTAATTCCTGTACATTAATTCTATCTTCATGCTGCCTGGCATAACTTAAAGTAATTTTTGTTCTAGACCCTAACTTCTGTACGAGACCTTTCCTGCTCTTAGCCATTGCCTGTGTTGCCTTCACCCTTTCTCTAGTGAGTGTGTATACACAAGTACAAATCATGGTCTTTTTGAGACTCAGTCATGATGCATAGATTTTGAATGGCTTTAATAAGGCCTATAGATGATGTGTGCATATGGCTGTATTCAGACTTATATATCAAAACCAGACACCTGCCAGCTGCCAAGAGCCATCACAGCTGCTCCTTCCCCTGGGACTGAAACTCCCATGGGCGGTGACTGTTTTGGCAGCCCATGTGGGGTTTTGCCTTCTGCATCGGCCATTGCGCTACATCTGAGTGGGCCAGCCCATGCCCCCTGTCTCTTCTGTGTGATGGTGGCAGAACCTAATACTGATCAAAAATAGACTGTGCCTTCTGTTGTGCTTAGTAGTCTCATTAATTGGAAGGGCTTAATTCCAGCAGAAATCGACAAGGAATCTGTAGGAAACCACACATCACTCTCTCCTTTGTGCTCTATATGCAAAATCCAGACATAATTGCACACTTTGTGCTTGTAGGACTTTATTAATTTGTATGTTTGCAGAGGATAAATGCCATCTTGTTTTGCTGTCTGTTAAGAACTCAGAAATACAGCCAAAGAGGAATATTCATATACATTGTACTTCTTCTAAGTTTGTGTCCCTGCCTCACAGCAGTCCTTGCTGTTCTCTTCTAAATGACTAAAACATCTCTGAATGTGACAAAACACACGTGATTAGTTTACAGATTTGATTGTCAGTCAAAGGCATCTTGAGGAAATCAAGGCGGAGCAATAGTTTGATTGGCATCTGCTGGATACAACTTTGGTCTGCTATTTCTGTTTACTTTCCAAGACTGTATTGAGATTGATTAAATATTCTTTCAAGAAGGTGATACTGCTTCATATTAATCACTGCAAACCTCATAGAATATAGCATTCTTTTGACAGTAAGTGAAAGATGCTGGTGCTGAGGCATCCCAGTGTCATAGAAGTGCACGCATCTGTTCTGAACACAGACCAGTTTTGCCTGTGTTGCCTTTTGGAAATTCTTGCTCTGGGTTTAGGGTCTAGAGCAAGCCAGTGAAAGCATACTCCAAGCTGTGTGGGAGGGTGGGTAAAGGAAAAGGAAGTGAGAGGCAAAGGTGGTGTCATGGTTTGAGCATGCTTGTTGAGGGTGTTTTTGTTCAAGGTTTTTTCCAGCCAGGTGGAGGAGGGGAGGCCGGGAAGGAAGGAGAGACAGGACACCTGACCAGGCTAGGCAATGAGGTATTCCATACCATAGCATGTGATGCCCCAGGATGAATACTGGGAAAGAGAGGGCTGGAGGGGGAGAGCTCTAGAGGAAAATGGAGGAGGGAGCACGTGGTGCTCGGCCAGGCAGGGTGGAGTGAGTTATGGGTCGGTGGCTGGTGGGGTGTGTATTTTTCACTTGCTGTTTGCTGTATCATTATTATTTGTAGTAGTAAATGGCAGTAGGGGTTTTGTGTTATGCTTTAGCTATTAACCGTTTCTTATTTCAATCCGTGGGGGCTACATTCTTTGGATTCTCCTTCCTAACTCTCCAGGAGTGGGGGACTTGGTTTAAACCACGACAGCTGGGAAGCAAGGTTTTCATTACTCAGCATGACACATACCCCACTTACAACCTGGTTCACAAGCTGGGGCTTCAGCACTCACCACAGTGGAGCTGAAATGCAGTGAGGACTATGGTAAAACTCCTTGG
>NW_022994023.1:0-3887 GCF_012275295.1 Melopsittacus undulatus | reverse complement strand
CTCACCCACCCTCATAGTGAAGATTTTTTTCCTATTATTTAATCTAAATCTCTCCTCTTTCAGCTTAAAGCCATTACCTCTCATCCTATTGACTACAGGCCCTTGTAAAATGTCTCTCTCAGGTTTCTTGTTGATCCTTTCAGGTACTGGAAGCTGCTCTAAGGTCTACCAGAAGAGGAATTCTCCAAGCTGAACAAGCCCAGCTCCCTCAGGCTGTCTCCACAGCCCTGATGTTTCCAGCCCTGTAGCATCTTTGTGGCAATGCTCTAGACTTTGGTCCAGCAGGTCACCTCCCTCTTGTGTTGGGGGCCCAGAGCTGAAAACACAGTACTGCAGGTGGGGGTATCATGAGAGCAGAGAAGAGAGGAAGAATCACCTCCCTTTATTATTGGTCACACAGTGGCTTTTCAATGCAAAGCTAACTTTGTAAAGAAACAAAGTTTAAAAGAAAATGCCATAAAAAAGCAGAACAGGAGGCATGGAGCAAAGGAGAACTCTCTAGCTGGGAAATGTGAATTTCATGAAAACTCTTTTCCACTGCTGTAACTTTTTGGAGAGATTCATACTTGGTGTGGAGAGCTACTAGGCACTGCATTAATTCCAGGCAAATTCTCAAGATGCACCATATGTTAAGTGTGTTTCTTCATCATACTGCACCTACAGACTTCAACAAAAACATGCAGAACACGGAAAAGTATGTCAAATGTATGCCAAATGAAAGGGGTAAATAAACCAACTTTGTATACAGAATTAACCACATGATAATATCAACACTTTTCTCCTTAAACATGTCTCTATCAGAAAGGCATCAGTCAAACAACAATTCCCTCTATAAAGGTAGTCCAATTGTGCACCCATGACCCCCTGTAAAGATGTCTGGGCCAAAAAGTACAGGAAACACACCCACCAATTATGCTGTATCTGCTCTTTAGAAAGAGAAGACTTTTGCTGTAGTTTCACATGCACTTTAAAAAGTGCAATTAAAACAGGCACTGAAGAGGCTCTCATCTAACCAGCTACTCCTGCCCACCCCATCCTTCTGCTGCTAGAAATTTTTGTGGAGTATGTGGTGAACTAAGCAATTAACTTACCAGAGTTAAAAACCGGAGCTCCCCGTTGCAGACCCAGTTTACCACGGGATTAACCCAAATGTGGAATTATCTCGTTTCATTACAAATGCTACCTTCTACCCACTTCAGAAAACTGAAGTCTCAGAGACAAGAAAAAAAACTCTAGGCTGAGACTATCTTGTGGAACACCCCTGTGAGTCAGAAAACAAGAGCATGGCTAGGAGAGCAAACCACACTTGGCTAGTACTCTTGGCTAGCTGCTCATCTTGTTACAGATACTGATAGTTCTCTGGGCATAGGAAGGAATTCCATTTCACTTCCTCCACCCTGCAACAAGACATACTGCTGTCAACCACATTCTAAACTTTTCACTTCTTGACGTTAGCATCACAATCTTGGTTAGCTGCAAGTTTTGACTAGTCTTTAGATCTGTTAAGCCATCTGGTAAAAACCTAATCACCAATACCCAATTGCACAGTGACCTTACATCAATACATAAATCAGAACCTAGTTACATTAATGGTAGAGGTACTGGTGCGGCTGTGGTCAGAATGAAGAAATTAAACACTGTGGTCAAAACTGTGAAAAACACAAAAGGCATAAACCAATGCATGTTTAGTCAGTTACAGCAGACAGCATGACAGACAGCAAAACCACATTTCCATGACTGTTTTTTTTTGCCCCAGGTAATTCTATGGTTTACCAAAGTGCAGTCCCTGGGTTTATTAAATTTCATGTTTAGTCTGCTAAGTCGTAATCTTGCCACCCTTTTAATCAAAAAGGTTTCAGGGAAGTACTATATGAAAAAATAACCATTCAAATCTTAAAAGTTTTACCCACAAAAATACACAGAGGCTGTACCTATTTTGTTTTATGGGACTCTGTTTTGCACAAAAACTATTATAAATTACTCCTTCTTGTAACAAGCAGCTTCCCATGACAATTGTCAGTATGTGCTATTTTGTTTGCATTAGAAGAAATTGCCAAAATACGAGAAAGGAAAACCCTAAAGGTCATTGAACTACCTACTGATGTTTGGTAAAACCTGTTTGGTAAAATCACTGTCTGTTTTTCACAAAAGACAACAGAAAGATCCCAACTGGCGAGGACAGGCAAAATAGTTTGATGACTAGGGTATATCTCAGACCGTGTTTCCTTTTGAGCTTCAGTGAACAAAGTGTAAGTTGGAAAAATATTAACCTTTGCTATAAAGGAAGGCAGTTCAAAATGACTGATGTCTTTACTGAAAGAAGTCAGTTCACTACTGCAACATACTATGCGCATAGGTGAAAAGCAAAGGAAAGAGAAGTACAAAAAAAAATTAAATTTTTTAAGTATCATCAAGATTAAGCAAACCATCTTAGTATTCAAACAGTGGAGGACACAGACTTTGGTTGAGTTCGCTCCTGGCATATGAATACCCCACCCATGTGAGAAGCTGTAAATGTAGTTACGATCATACATGCAAGTTGGACTTCAGAAAAGAAAATACCAGTATGAGGGCTGTCTTCAGCATAATTATAGGAGGAAGGTTTGACAGCAGGTACTCTCCATGAAACACTGCTCTGCTTTTCCCCCTTTGGTGAAGCAGTGGGATTTAGATGGTAAAAGTAGGTCACCGACTCTAGCCGAAAGCAACTTTGCCACTACGTTTCTTGGTTACTCATTCCTCAGAAGGGTGCCAATTCTGGAGGCAGAACAGCTCGTGAATTTAGCAAGACTACAAGTATTTCTGAGTGTCTAGTCTAGCTTAGTCAGTAGAGCTGCAGAAAGTCTAATTTTCAACCATATCAAATGGGACATGCTATGACAAGATGGGAAATTTTGTTTTGGTCTTTCCCAGAAATCCCACCTAGGTAAAAAAATGGAGTATCATTCCTTTTTCCAGATGAAGAACAGAGGCTGAATTGATAGATTACAAAGGGGCCAAGTTTCCTTACTACAAATCAAAACGTTGACTGCATTACCACTGAAAGGTACATCATTGGAGCATGCTAATTGCTACATAGATGGAAAAGACACGCAAGAATTTACATGAGAGGGAAAAGAGGACAAAAACTGCCTTGGGAAAGAGCACCCTGCAGCAAGCATTGTACAATCAGAAGAGATAAACACAGCCAGGTCTAAGTGACTCCCATGTAATAATATTTCACCTCGATTTCTTAAACATGCTGCCTCTTCAAACACTCCTCTGTGATAAGGGTTATGCTTCAAGAAATAGTATTACTTCCACTTCCAGGACAGAGGAGCACTGAAAAGCCAGAAGTGAAGTCTCTAAAAGGTATGCAGTGGGATTTAAGAAAATAACTAAACAGACTAGGACATGTAATTCAAGCAGAAAGCCAGAGGCAGACAAACGCTTAAGAAGACTTTCAAGAATTCCTAAGCACAGAGGGGCCTTACCCATACCTAGATACATAAATGTACCTTTGCATCTCACAAAAAAAGAAAAAAAAAAGGCACATCATGTATGAGGGCTAGACCACCCAAGAATTTAGGAATTAAAATCTCAGACTACAAACCCTCCCTCTCTCGCCTCCCCACTCAGATACAGGGCAGTGCTGAAGCCAGACGAAACCAGAATAGCAGTCTCCAACTCCAGCACTGAAGCTCCCCATTAACGCTGCGGAGCCCCCTTTCCAGACATATTCAGAGGAATCTTGGCTTCACAAGGACCAAGCTCTTTGGCATTCACCTCAGTCGTGCAAAAACCCTGCCCCTGTAACTCTCTGAACTCAATGTTCTTCAACCATGACCCCCAGAGAGCTGAGAAACCACTGCCACATTCCCACGTAACATACAGCAGCAGCACATTTA